>NC_060210.1:2152500-2432500 GCF_021130785.1 Homalodisca vitripennis
AAAGGATGTGATTCCTATTGTTCGAAACATTTTAAATTGGTTAGATAAAGAGTTGGAAGATGTTTACAGGATCTGGATTAGATGAAAAAACTTTGAATTACGTGAAATCAAACATTGAAAAAAAAATTTAAAACCTTTAACATTCGGGGTATTGGAAGAAATCTGCAAAAATATTAAACATTTTAGAGGAATCTTCATGAGAGATACATTAACTGAAAAAAGTTAAAAAAAATTTGAATGTGGAATTGTGAATTTAGACTCGATTATGGGAAGTGGAACGCATTGGATTTGTTATTATAAAAATGATAAGAATGCATGTTATTTTGATTCGTATGGAAGAATTGAGGACAAACCACCTATATAGAATTGATTAAATATTTGAAAAAAATCAAGCGTCTACTACAATGATTCTCAGATTCAAGACTATAAAGATCCCCCAATTTGTGGTCATTTATGTGTTTTTTGTGTTGAATGAACTGAGTGATGGTAAAGATTTTAAAGAAGTTGTTAACAAATTATTACTTAATAAATATGGATTCACAAAATATTTTTGACGTATTTGGAACAACAAATTATTCAAAATGTAGATAATAGTTTGAATTTTGATAGTTTGAGAAATGAGTTTGATAACAAGTTAGAAAATTTATTACAAAACCTTCCAGATTCAGATATGTTTGCTGTCGAGATTGAAGATTTTAAAGCAGAATATGATAACAAACTTGCAAATTTCATGAGTTCAAATGAAGTTGCTGATAAAATAAAAACATTGAAAAAAGAATTTGAAGATGGTGCAAAAAAAATATTTACCAATTTAATGTCTCATATCGAAAAAGCTGATAAAATTACTGAAGCGATCAAAGTTGAAAAGAATTATGTTAGTTTGGCTAATAAAAAAAGAATTGTCGGTGTTCGACCTGGTATTGACAAACATGATGTTGTTGTTAAAGAACAAATTTTTAAAAACCTCTAAAATTATCAGAAAACATCGATATTGTTGATTTTACATGATCCGAATGTTAAAAATGCCTTAGATTTTAAAGGAAAAAGAATTAGCAGTGTTAGTAAAGGAATTAATCCATTTGATGTTGTTGTAATGATTCAATTAGAAGATCCTATTAAAATGTTTAATGAACTAAAACAAAATTATGAGAATCATAAACAGCATGTTAAAGATTTTACAACAGAAGTCTATGAAAAACTTGAATGAAAGAAGTAAAAGATCAGTAGACGATGTTGGTGAAATTAATGAAAAACTTACTAAATTTAAAGAGTCTGTTTGATAAGTTTTAGTTTAGATGCTACGAAAACTTTTGAGAATATTGGTCATAAATTTGTTGAATACAATGATTCTTATGCTGACAAATTTCAAAAAATAGAAGAAAAACTTAATAAGTTCGAGGAAGATCTTACTGAAATAGGTATTCTCGCAGGGTTTTTATGCCTGATAAAATTTCCTTATATAAATGACTCTCATATATTGTGTGAGATGTAAAGAAAAAACTGAAACAAATGATATAAAATACTATGCAAACATCAATGGACTTAAAAAGAGTTTTTCTGGAAAATATACTGAATGTAACGCTAAAAAGAGCCAATTTATAAAAACTTGAAATTTTTTCCTAATAAATAGAGATGGCGGGACATTACAGTGCTTTCGATCTTTTTATAATGCAACACGAAAGAGATTTGAAAAAAGAACATTGGGATGATATTTCTCAAAAATATGAATTATCCGAAGATATGATGAGATTATACGTAAACAAATTGAATTGGTATAACATTGCTAAATATCAAAATCTGTCCCCAGAGTTCATTCAAGAAAATATACATTATCAATTAAAAGATCATATGTCTGTTCTTTGTCTCTATCAACACTTGAGTATAAAATTTTTGGATGAAAATAAAGATACAGTTGATTGGAACAATATTATAGATAGCGGTTACTATCCTGTGCAAATTTTATTGAAATATGTGACCAAGATCGCAAAATTTAAGGAAGAGAATCCCGAATATGACGAAGTAGATCATTAAAAATGACTCTAATCTTTTTAATTATTTTACTAAAATTTATATCTTTTCTTATAAAAACGTACATTAGATCGATGAAAAAATGATATCTTTCTTATACATGATGTTTAAAAATTTCTAAATTTTCTCTTATTAAATGGCGGACTACAGAAAAATATGCTAGTGATATTGAAAGGGCGGAGTTTTAAAAATTTCTATCCAATTAGTAAACAACATTTGAATGAACCGAATAAAAGAACTGAGTTTAATATTGATTTTTGGAGATAACTTTTGCTCGTCTAACTTCCAGTTTTATATTTCTGGAACTTTAACAAAACAAAGATGGTCAAGCATATCTTGGAACTGATAATGTTAGATTAATCGATAATTTTTTATACCGTTTTTTATTTTCTAAGATTGAAGTAAGAAAACACAATAAATTTGATAGAAGAAGTCGAAAAATGTGGCCAATTAAGCACAATTAAAGGAACTATTTCGTATTCAAAAAGTGATGTTATTTCTCAAACTTCTAATGGCTTTGAATCAGATTTTAAATTTTTGGTGTTTTTGAAGCAGCTGGAAATTTATCTCATTTTGGATTAGGATTTTTTGAAAATGTTACTATTCCGATCTATAAAGATGGATTTTATCTAAGTTTTATAAGAGCAGAAGACGATGATGTGATTCTGAAGACTGCAACTGGAAATGTTATGCCTGTTGATGGAAAAATAACAATTACAGATTTTTTTTATTAGAGTTCCAATGATTGATTATAAAATCACGAGTAAAATAAGGTTGATTGATGAAATTTACAAAAGTCAAAACATTATGTTTAATTTTCTAGATTGGCAATGTATTGAACAAAAAGGTATTTCCGGAACAAACTTATTCGTTCGATATTACAAATATTTATAGAAAATATCTTCAATCCCAAGTTCGTTATCATAGGTTTTCAAACAGATAGACAGAATAATCAAGAAAAAAATCCTTCAAAGTTTGATAGTATGGATGTAAAAAATATCAGAGTAAAATTGAACGGTTCTTATTATCCAGATGAAATTACAAAATTTAAACATTTCAGGAGGTCTTTTCAGAATCATGTATCAGATGTATCAAGATTTTAAGAAAGTTTACTGTAATAATAAGAAAATGTATTACAATCCTAAAGAATTTTTAGCGAATAGACCTGTTTATGTCCATTGATACAACAAAGAGTTTGACAAATATTTCTGGTTCAAAGAACGATATAATTATCAATATGGATTTTCAAAATGCTATTACTAACTCGACATGTTATGTGGTTGTGGTTTCTGAGAAATCTTTAGCCTATGATGTGATTAAGAACGATATTAGAGAAATTCAGTAAAATTTTTGAAAAAATCGTCTTATTGTCTATATTATTCATTGGATAATTCTACAACTTTACAGAATTGTTAAAGACATTGATATAAGTATTTCATTTTTAATTTCAAAAGAATATCTTAAAAATTGGGGATGATATTAACAAAAAACTATTCCAAGGTCATCTTAAGGGTTGGACCGGAAGTTATGATTTTAAAAAATACTTTAATATTTACTGATCCTATATACCAAATTTTCAGCAAAAAAGCTCCAATAGTTCTCGAGATATAAGAGTATTAAGAAAAGGATGATTGGGGTAGATTTTGAAAATTTTGTTATTTTCATGAAATTTTAAGTTGAACTCGCTTGTTTTTGAAGTTTCAGATTTTTCTGATTATTGTTTTTTATTTTTTTATGAATATTAATAGAAATAGGGGATGATTTCACCCTTATGGATAAGTTAAGTCGAAAGAGTTAAGTATTTACTATATGTGTACCAAATTTCATTAAAATCGGTTGAGTGGTTTTTTGAAATATAAAAATTATTAATAAATTTGTAAACTAGCACTCCTAATTGAACAACTTATATAGCAGAGATATAGCTTATAACTTTCGAGACTCTCCGTAGCTCAGTTGGTAAGACGCTTGCCTTCAAAGCCTGAGGTTCTGGGTTCAAATCCCAGAGCTTCAGGCGCGCTTTTTATTGAGGAAGACATGGTTGTCGTTCAGTGGTTGGGGACAAGTCTTTACACGAGTGGCCATAGTGTAATGACTATAGAAACAAGCCGAGTAATGACAACTGTGGTTGGCGCGCCATTTGCTTCCTCACCTTTCACTTCATTCCTTAATTCCTTCTCTTCCTTAATTCGTTCATTACATTCATCATTCACATCGTTCATTAATACAACATTACACTTACAAAACACCCAACACAAATTCCCTAATTGTATCTCTCCATCAACTTCTACACAGTAGTTACCAAAGAAAATTGAGACTTGGGAACAAAAAAATTCCAGAGTCTAAGACCCGAATTACAGCTCCTAGCCATTAACTTGGTTGGACAGTAGCAGTGCAGGGCCAAGTCTCTAAACAATAGACACCGTAGAAGTTGAATGTGATGTGATTCCCATAGCGCAAACACGCACACTAACAACACTACACCCAGAGACACAATCATTAATTTTGTATGTCTTTCATTATATCGTAATGAATTGCTGAATGGCAAACGTTTTTCTCTTTTCTTCGTCAGAACCACACACACACAATATATCTGTTTCGTAAATGTTTTTTTCCATATAATTTATCCCAATCTACAACAAAAGCGTGATCTCTTATAAATTCCTTTGATAAATCTTGTTGTTTACAAAGACTTGTTAAAAAACTAGCTGTATGCATAATTTCTTGTCCAGTATGGATATTGTCTTCTCAACATTTCAACAAATAAGCAATGAAATTTAGCATAAAAGCGATGAAAAATGTCAGATTGTTGGTGTTTTAGTTTATTTTGTAAAAATCGGAATATTTTTCTTATTTTTCTATTATTTAATTTAAAATCTCCTATTACATTTAACAAATTTATACTATCTAAGTTGTCTGTAATAATAAATTGCATTGAACACTTTTTTAAGTACTTAAAAGTTCTCTGAATTCGTTTTCATTTAAGGATTCGTTTTCACTTAAGGAAAATATCAACATTTGTTTAACATATTTAGGTAATTCAAAGAAAGTCTTTATAACTATTTCCTGTGGTAAGTTCTTTAAATGCTAGAAACTGAAGTGATTTTGGAGAGTTCATGTTGTTTGATGACTATTTAGTAGAATAGATTTTTTATTTAAGAAAAATAATTTGCTAAATTCATATTATTCTCTTACATTCCTTCTAAAACTTCAAAAATATACTCTTTCGCTGATGAAAAATCTCGATTTCTTCCGGAATAATCTTTGTAATCATAGACAAAATATCCTAAATAGTTGAATAATAAAATAAAATCATTTCTTTTTATCTCGGTAGTTGAAATATAAACATAAACATTTGTGCTAAAAAATTTATATCTCGGCAGAGTTAGTTCCATAATCTCCATTTATAACAAAAAATCTTTTTGTTTAAATGGAAGAGTATAATGCCAACTGTTACAAGTGTTTGTAATAGAGGAGAAATTATTGATACAAGATATTTAGTTTGTAGAGATTGTAATTTAATTTTGTACGAAAGACCTAAACCTAAGAAATTTCGAAATAAACTAACACATTTGAATAACCTGCTTACACAATTGCAATATGGAGGTAAAAAACAAACAAAATTTGTTACAGAATTTAGAAAAACAGAATAAAAATTTTTACTTATCTCTTATAACCGTTGAAAAAATTATTTTCCTTTTCAAAGAATACATTAGGTTTGTAGGTATCGATACACATGTTTATTATGAGAAGATTTTACCTGTAATCTTTTTTCATTATCTGGATGTTGAATTTGATTACGATTTTAAGCCTGAAATCTTTGATGATTTTATAGTACATTTGGAGAAATTAAATGAAGAACCTCGTCAAAAGAATGTGGTTTTTACTCACATTCTCCCCGACTTCTCGAGTGATTGTTAGCAAATTCCATCATTTCCTCCGTTTATAAGTTTTTAATTTATAGTTTATTTGTAGCAGACATTTCATTCAAATAGATTGATTTGAGAAGTAGAAGCAAACAGCTATATATTCGGTTAATTTTTCATTCGTGATTTACAGATTAGTTTTATTGTCCTTTAAACAGTATTTTTCCCTTGATTTACTGTTGGCTCCGAAAATGAGCTAGGAACCTTATATTCTTATCTACTGTGGTCTGCTCCTCTTTAGAAAAACAATAGTGGAAAACAATATTTTGACCAACGTGAGCTGAATCAATACGTACATTACAAACGATCTTGCCCCCTTACTCTCTTTTCCCTGCCCATATACTTTTTGTAATGGCAATCTGACCGTTGCATTGTCTTCAAGTTCTGTACTGGTGAAATCAATGTTCAAATTCAATACTCTGTGTTGTTTTTGTTTTAGACCTAGCCACCTTTGGTCAGGCATTAAACTGCGCGACTACTATATAAAAACGTTGAATTAATTAACAATCCAAATCCTCATCCCTGTGCTTATTTAGTTATCATAACGTCAATTTACAGACACATTAAATAATTAATATTTCTTATATTTAACTGTTAATTGCTAGAAACATTCTTTAATTGTGGCTGTAGTTTTAGGTACGTCGGCTGAAAACCTACTTAAGACTACCCATAGAAATCGCACGCTGATATACTGTACAACATATTCTTATTATGTTTTATTCCTAAAGATTTGGACAGATAAAATGTCACCTTATTATATTCAGTTGATTAAACTTTATGACAGATTGAGACGAATTGCTTTTAAATTCCAAAAGGTGTTCTTAAATCTATTTATCACCAAAATTAAATCCAACTGCTATGGATCCTAAAAGGGCATTTCCCTCTACATATTCCAAAGTTAACATCTGTAAAATATGTGTACATACCTACGATGCATATTAGAAAACAGTTTATGCAGTTTATTACTGCAGCGAATGGCTAGTTTTTGTTTTCCAGTCTTATCCTGCAAAACTAAATTATTTTGTTAATATCCGACTTAAACTTTTCTACTTATAGGATTGTATAACAATAATATTATATTCTGGGTACAATACCGTCATAAGTATAATTTTATAACTCTTCGGAGAATAGAGTCGTTGATCTTAGAACAACATACTGTACACGACATTAAGTTCTATATACCTTCTATTGAATCTTACACTTGATTAATTTCATTGTATACTATATTATTGAGTTTTTCTAATTTTTTTAAGTTCGTAAGTATTAATTATTAAGTTTACGAATATGTTGCATAGGCCATTTTAGCTATTATTAAATAGGTAATGCAATATTTATATATGTAGATAAAATGGTGAAATAAACTCGAAAAACTCAATGATATGATTTATTCTCTTTCGGTAGTAACGAAATACACAAACAGTTATTTCATATTTACTTGCTGTTTCCAGTTGTGTATTTTTTTAAGCCATGTTCAATACAAATTTTCACAACGATATCAGGTAAGTTAACAAAACATTTTTGTTTCAGTTTGCAGCGTGGCTCTAGTTGGAGTTAATTTTGAAGATTAAAGGTATGTGTAGTAATCATTTTTTTTCTTTCATTATTATTTACATGAACCCATCAAGGCATATTCTCAAACAAGTCCTTTAAAATAAAGATTTGCTGTTGTGTGACTGTCTAATGAATGGAAATCATACTAAATTGTAAAAAACAATTGTGCACTGGATTTAAAAATGAAAAAAACTACACAATGTTCAAATTGATTGTTATTCCAAATTCTTTATTGCTTCGTACACAACGTACGATACATTGAGAGGAACTTTTCCGTTAATTTACTAGTATAACATTGTTATCAGTTCACCCGTTTATTCACTATCAAATATTGTTTTATGATATCAAACACTCAAACACATAACACACATAATACCAAACGAACTATAATGTTTCATTGTTTGTTTTTTACGATAGAAGGATTGTAAAGGAGATATGATTTTTCCAGAAATACGTGATGTATCACATACCATCGGTATGATTTTTTTATTTTAACATAGATTGTGGTTATGTATTAGTTTAGTTAATTTGTTAATAGTTTGAGGAAGAGATCTAATTTCAGATCTCGTAACATCTGATTATAGGACATGGCCGGAAAATTGTGTTTTCTTCAAGTTTCATTTATTCTGAAAATATAGTTATTGGCATTTTATAAATCGAAAATAATGGCAAGCCTACAAAGAAAGTGTCACCAAGTAATTACAGATACGGTACTCACTGTTTACTAGGCGGCAAACTTGATTAACTTTCCCTTAGTAGTTTCACTCTTGAGTATTATACAATGATCCTTAAGTCACATTAAACATAGTCAAGAACACACGGTCCTATCCTTCGTGTCACATTCGCTATTGGTCCTGAGAAGGTTGGTAGTTGCCGCCATACAACAGTAAGTTGTAAATAATCGTCCAAGTATCTCTGTTCAGTGCCCAAAACGCAGCATATCTCGTCCGAATAAGATAAGGGAAGTGTGCAACGCCCTGTCAGTTACCTAATAGATTACAAGAGGGAACACTTGACCCAAAAGTACACTGCTTTTCAGGAGTTAATGAACTAACCAATTCTTAATTTAAATAATGGATTTTCAAATCAATTGCAGGTATTATATTAATTATATTATACTTACAATAGTTACTTTGAGTTATGTTGCACATTATTAAGACACTCACCTGCTTTAGCCATATCTAGTGAAACAACTAAATGTATTATCTAATAAGAATATTATAAAACATAAGACACACTTTTATTTGTGATCATACAGTTGTACGTATCTCTAAAGTAAAACATGTTGAAGATTTTTCCTTAATAACCTAAAGAAATATCTATACCCATAAATGCAATTACGCATAGATATACGAGTATTCATGATAGCTACGGCCAAAAATGAGGCAGTAAAAGAGTGTAAACAGTTTTTATTCTATTGGTTTAAAAAATATGAGGATTAATATATGAAGTAAATAATATATTTATTCCGTTACCAAAAATATTTTATGCATGTCTAACCCACTTTATGTTTCAGACGGTGGTAACGTTGGGGCGTACAGTAGAAAGAAAAAGTGCAAACAGTTTTTCAGTTGTATTTTGTGGTATTTTAAAATTCCATTCTAATTAACCGCCGCTAACTTCCCTATAGTGTAAAATAGTGTGGAGAATTTACAAATAGGAACTATCCGCAATGAAATTATGTAGTTTCAATGACAATACTCGGAAACAGACTTTGTGGGAGAATCAGATGAATATTTGTAATGATTTATAAACCCTAAAACATAGCTATATTTTATACAAAGAAACTAATATTGTAGATAATATGCAATCGGGAGTGAAAGCTATGTCAGGATATGACAAGTGAAAGTGCACTAAACGCAACTTTCACAGCACTCGTCAACGGAAGTGGCCTTGAAAACGGAAACAGTTCGCTGAACTTCACAAATCAGGATGAGCAGTTCAACCAGTTTGTCCCACCGCTATGGAAGAAGCTGCTGTGGACATTCCTGTTCACGGGGATGGTGGTGGTGGCTACTGGAGGAAACTTGATAGTTATCTGGATCGTGTTGGCTCACAAGCGTATGCGCACTGTTACCAATTACTTCCTGGTGAATCTGTCCATCGCCGACGCCATGGTCTCCACTCTCAATGTTACCTTCAACTTTGTCTACATGGTGAATAGCGACTGGCCCTTTGGGAACCTCTACTGCAAAATCAGCCAGTTCGTCGCTGTACTCTCCATCTGCGCCAGCGTTTTCACACTCATGGCCATCTCCATCGACAGGTACAGGATTATTACTTTTCTGTCATACGTCTAGCACCATACAACCAGAGTACAGTACAGTATGGTTTGGTTAGCTCTATTATAGGTTCAGCAAAATAGATTAACATAATAGCATTTTTATATTATTTTAAAACATTTTGTAATGGAAAATTCTTTGAAAACACGAGATAAATAAATTCCTACAAACTATTCTAAAAAAACTTTTTCATATAACTACTGTATTTAAATTTGTGTGCGTAGCATTTAGATAAAAAAAAATCAATAAATATTCATTCAGTCATTCCTTTTACTGCAAATTGTTTATTATATTCTCATAGAGCATCGGGAGTACATTTTCCTTTACGAGATTCTGATCAATGTAGCAAAAAGGGGAAAATGTAAACCTGGTTTATAATGTTGGCAATAAATGTACAACGTAAAAGTAGAAAAGTAACTTTGAAAAAATTACTGTTTAATGTGTCGGTTTGGTTTTATTAACCCGCTTAGTAAGAAAACTGAACAAATGTAACTTTTTGGTGATATTAGCTATTCAGCATATTCAAGAACTTCAGGTAATTACTTCAAATAAATATGTAACATGATAAAATAAATGTAGGACACAAAAAATCCCTCGATGTACCTTATTATATGTGTTGCAAAGTATCTATGAAAATTGATAACCTAACATCTCTATTGAATCGATCATCAAAAACATATAAAAAAGGTGCATACGATTCAGAACATTGTAATTCTGGTGATGTATTACATCACGATTCAGGAGATGTAATCAGAACATACTTTAATAAATTAAATAAATACCATGTACACTTTAACCCACTATACTGAAGTTTTCAAATTTTGGATGGTGTAAAACAATAGCCATAGATTTTGATCAAAGGGAAACGATTACCAACTATAAGGTTTTATTGGTTGTTGCTGGCTTTGAAACATATGCAAAGCCCTGTACAATAAGTGTTATCACTGTAAAAAGGTTATTTTGAATCCTTTAAAAATTACAGAATTTTTCTTCCATGTTATTGTGTTTCTAGGATACATTACAATTTACCACAAATTAAAGGCAATATCATCTAACTTGAAGTTTTTGCGTTGTTACTGGTTAATGGATTCAGCCAAGTCAAATATAATATCTTGGTATCAAATTTTATTCCTTATCTATCAATAATTACCGGCAGTTTTCGTGTATACATTATATTGCATATGAAAACTTACACAAATTCATATAAATACACGTATAAAAGCTTAATTGTAGTGAAGGTTTTGGATTCTATGACCATGAGTGGTGAATGAAGAAATATCTCAGAAATTATTTCAAAAAAGCGACTTAATAAGTCGATTTTTATAAAATCCGCAAAATATAAACGGAAAGCCCGGTTAATTGAAACGACAGAGTACCTGGATGTTGAGTGAATACTTTTATAAATACTTTTCACTCCCTTTTATGAAGTTTGTTTTTGACAATGAAAGGATTGTGAAGGCAACAGGATTTCCGGACATTTTCCATAGTTCAGTGATGCAAAAAATTAGTAACACCAAGTTTAAAGATCTGCAATCTGATCTCTTCTTTAAGTAAATAAATAATCTAACATAATTGACATAATTTAACTGTTGACGGGACGATGGCAAATGTCCGGAAAATCCTGTTTACTATTCACTGTGGTTCAGGATCTAATGAAAATATATGTTGCAATAGAAAGATTTTTGAAAACATATATTCACATATATTTTTTAGTATCAACTACAGATCGGTAAATGGTCCAAAATATCTAGGATGTATGCAATTAATATTAATTAGTATATAATAAGAAAATATAATCTAATTTTTTCCCACAAATTTCTCTTTGAACGACATTTAATGTACAAAAGAACGCAGGCATTACAAATAATCTCTAGAATATATAGCTCATAAAATTTATATTAAAGAATTCTACTTAGTGGAAGAAATATAGAAGAACAATATTAATGCTGTGTTAATGTTTGCTCATCAGATACATGGCGATCATTCATCCACTGAGGCCCCGTATGGGAAAGAGAGCTACGATGTGTATAGTCATAGCTATCTGGGTAGTCGGCATCCTATTCTCCATACCGAACTTCATCTTCTTCACCACCTACGTGCAAGACTTCCCCAACGGTGACCAGCGGGTCGTGTGCTACCAGGAGTGGCCTGACGGTCCCACAAACGAGAGCAAGCAAGAGTATCTGTAAGTCTTCTCATACACGTAGGATGAGTTTTTAAGGAGAGGCTAAACCCCTTTTAAGCTTAGTTCGGCCCATCCTGATGGTTCACTGCGAGAGTCTTGTCAAACTGAATATGCGACAAAGTCCATACATTAGGACGATGGTACTAATAAAAACTGCTACGTTCACAGGCAGAATTTGAACCAGCGTTATATATATCTCGGATATAAAGTCCAAAGACATAGACCGCTCGGCCATTGGCACTTCCGATAATTATGTAAAAACACCGTAACTCTTTCCGACTTTAAATTACTATCCACCATTATGTTTATAAATCATTAGATATATCTAGACATATTATATTCTGTGAACTGCACTTTTATATTGTTATGTATTTATACTAAAAATATGGAAATGAACATTAATAAGCACCGTTTTTGAATTCCATCAATCTCATGTTTCTCTGTTTACAAAAAAACATTTTTACCGCTAGTAATGTTACTGTATTTTTAATTACTAAAATCCTGTAAAATACACTAATACCCATTGCGGGATACGTGGAAGAAAATTATGGTGAAATAAGTGGACCATAAATTGAAACTTGATGGATTTTGGGACTTTGTTACTAAATGTAGCAGGCTTTTAATTATATTGATAGTCTGCTGATTTGAAATGTTTTGAACATATTGGCAATATATATTCGAAAGTAAAAGCAATTATTTATTGAATTACCAGTAACTGTACATAACCAACTGTATTAATGGCTAACAATGAAAATTACTGATATCATATCGTTGTTTTAGGGAAGAAGGAATGTAGCTTTATCTGTTTGGCTTATTACATTATGCATTACTACAGAAAACTACAAATATGGATTAATTCAATTTAATCTGTTTACATCTAGCTTTCAGTTGTAATTGTATTATTCATAATACTTACGTAAATTTACCCCTACTGGCATTAAATTGTAGTTATTTGGTTATGTGTGTTACTAAAAAGCCAATCAACTTACCTAAGCGTTGTATTCAACATTATTAGAGCTTCCGGAGTAACGTTATTTCTGTTTTTTGTCTGTACGCAACGACATTGTAAAAACGAACTAACCTATAGCCTTGACATTTTGAATGAGGCTTCATTTCTATGCAGAAAACACGGAGTTCTAGGACGGGGGCATCCGCCCTCCATGGTATCCACATTGTAACTCCATACGGATGAATTGGGGTATTATAAAATAGGTGGATGTGTAGTACAACATTTTTAATATGAAAAGTTTTTTTAGGTTAACTGTTGGATTTATTACATTGCAAATGCATCATGATAAAACGTAACTTTTACCTCTATTTTGCAGGTACAATGTGGTATTCATGATACTTACGTACTTCCTACCCATCAGCTCGATGAGCCTGACATATGTTCGTGTGGGTCTTGAACTGTGGGGAAGTCAGAGTATAGGCGAGTGTACACAAAGGCAGCTGGAGAACATTAAGTCCAAGCGACGAGTAAGTGGCAAAAAATAACTTGTTATTATAAGAATGTACAGGAATAATGCATTTAAACTAGATATTAACAAAGGACAGTAACGTAGAGGTAAACAACCAAATCTGATTCCCTCTTAATTAAACCACTTGTAAATAAGTTTAATAAGTTTAATATTACAGTAACTAAAACAGTTTATGGCGTAGCTTTGGTAGAAAGGAGTGATCCACTGAGAATATTGAGTTTAGATCCCTTCCACCTTCCACTTAGTGCAGCGTCCAAAATTATTAGATTATATTAGATGGTTGCTGCATAAACAATGTATACCTGTTTTTTTTAGTCTAGGTAACTCTGGTACTGAAAACGATGTAAAGAGAACATTAAGAACGTCTTTTTTACTATCGAATTTTTTATAGTTTCAAGCAGTTTTAAGCTTCAGATTTATGAAGTCATGGCTGTTACAATATCAGACTTCAGACGCTGAACTAAGCAAGCTAAACTCGACATTCACATTAGAAGGTTTATATATATATATATATATATATATATATATATATATATATATATATATATTTATAAAACAAATTGTTGTCGTAACCAATTTAATCTCATCATATGTTGTGGTTTTGCCGGGAAAGAGTGGTAATATGACGTATCTTCAACACTACACAACTGATTCAGTTTAAATACGTTAGTGAAGTCGTGGCACACACTAACTTGAAGTATATGACATGCTATAGTTCTTACAACAAACTTTATTGTTTTATTACTAGGTTTTTATACAGCTTAAATAAATATCTATTTATTTCAGATATAGTTGGATTTTATAAAAGATTCATAATAAGCCCTTTTAATACCATAGTGTAACGCTGGATAATTCCGGAGTCTGTCAGATCGGATGGATCACAGGCCTTTATACATCAATAAATTAAAAACATACTCCAATGCAGACAATTGAAGATGTGTTTAATAACTTGAATTTGTCATCAATTTTTTAAATACATAAAACTGAATCTATCGTCGTTCATAGAATGAATTATTAACTTTGCACCGTTAAAGTATATATATATATATATATGTATATATATATATATATATATATGTGTATATATATATATGTATATATATATATGTGTATATATATATATGTATATATATATATGTATATATATATATGTATATATATATATATGTATATATATATATATATATATATATATATATATTATTATTATTATCCTTCAGTTATGTTATATAACATTTCAATTTTGACGAGAGATATTCATGATATAATAATGTAATTAAAACTGAGAATGAAAAGAAATATTACTGACAGTGAAACCTACGTTCTTTGCTATCGATATTGTATTGAACAATGATCAATGAAAAGAATATTGCAAGTGAATTTATGTTACGGAATTCAAAACAAGAAGTAATTGATCAAGTGATTAATTTTAAAAACATTTATAGAAGAAAATGGTATTGTTGTAACATAGCCGTACGTATTTGATAAAAGATATAAGCATCAGTATTTATTCGCCTATGGCTAAATTTTTATTTGATTTGAAGTTTATAGACTTGGTTATGAATGGCGAATGTTGATTAAAGTAAATTATGACAAGATAGTATCAATGAAGTTGAAAAAGTAAGGAAGCCTCACCTCGGCAGCTGAGCACCTCGCCCTCAAGTGCCCATTACGCGGAACCTACCGGGGAGGTAATGGCGCTTCTACGCTGAACCAGCTCTCCATTATCTAAATGGACTTTCCAACTTTTACAACGCCTAATTTTGTGTTGGGTTTATAAAACCACACAAAACTAAACTTTGTTATGTTATAACTTGAGACATTCGAATACATATGGAAATATTAATCAAATCTGGAATAAAAACCAAACGTTAAACATAAGTGACATACTAATGATTAAAATTATGGTAATAAGGAGTTTAAGTTTGCTTTTTCATACACCATTACATGTTAAAAAATAAAAGATGGAAGAATTCAGGCTGTAGGTGAAAGCATTCATATTGGAATTTCATCGCGTATGTATGTGAAACACTCGAAATTGAATGTGATGTATGAACTGTATTGGCGTATAAACATTTTGTTGAAGTTAATTATTACTATTTTAAGAGCCGAGAGTCTATTAGTTCAGTTTAAGGATAAACCCTGCTATTGTAAACCAATACAGGAGTTTTGATTAACTGTATGATGAATATTAACCAAAATTTGTACTGATTTTATTAGATGTTGAAATAAAGGGCAAATAAATTAAAGGAGAGTATATTTAAAACTTGAATAATTCAATATACTGAATGTTGAATAATTATATTATCATTATAAAACCAGATAAAAAGACTGATAGTATTTTAAGTGCTACATAGTTATCTTACTATGATTTCAAACTCATTTGCACGTCCAATGATTGGATTTAGGTATTCCAAGCTAATACATTGAAGATATCACGATTTTATCTCATATTATTTAAAATTTACTACTTTAATGCTTTTTTGGTGATATCCACCTAATAGAGTGTTGTAGACAATCGATTTTATTCTTTATGTTCGTAAACTATGAAGTAATGTTGCTACTATTTTGCTTTGTTTTTTTAACAATAGGTACGTAAAGAAATATAAAATTTTATACAAATTATCTAGATAATTTAAGTTAGGTATTATAAATCCATTGAATGTAAAAATAATTATAACCCAAGTCTTATCTATGGCAAGGTTGAAATAGATTTGACTGCTGAAAAACGTAACAGATATTACATTTTCTTCCTTCGTAAATCGAATTGTAGAAGAGGTTTTATCGTGCACTTGTAGCTTGCTTTCCCACGCTCACTCTGATTCTAATCTTCCGATGGTGAAAATGATGATTGTGGTGGTGCTAATTATCGCGTCTAATGGCCGCCGTCCCGCATCTACATTATCGCCTCGCAGATGCCGGAGATCACACATGCTGGGCACATCCAGGACTCTAAATGTATATATATATAATGATTTGCTTTCCCATGCTCTGACTGTTTCTAATCTTTAGGTGGTGAAAATGATGATTGTGGTGGTGCTAATTATCGCGTCTAATGGCCGCCGTCCCGCATCTACATTATCGCCTCTCAGATGCCGGAGATCACACATGCTGGGCACATCCAGGACTCTAAATGTATATATATATAATGATTTGCTTTCCCATGCTCTGACTGTTTCTAATCTTTAGGTGGTGAAAATGATGATTGTGGTGGTGCTAATTATCGCGTCTAATGGCCGCCGTCCCACATCTACATTATCGCCTCTCAGATGCCGGAGGTTACACATGCTGGGCACATCCAGGACTCTAAATGTATATATAATGATTTGATTTCCCATGCTCTGACTGTTTCTAATCTTTAGGTGGTGAAAATGATGATTGTGGTGGTGCTAATTTTCGCCGTGTGTTGGCTGCCGTTCCACATCTACTTCATCATCACCGCTCACATGCCGGAGATCACACAGACTGCATACATCCAGGATATCTACCTGTTTATATACTGGCTTGCCATGTCCAACTCCATGTACAATCCTATTATTTACTGCTGGATGAATCACAGGTTCGAGTTATAAGTTGTTAAGTGATTTAAAATGCATGCAACATTCAATTAGACCTATATTTTATATCTTAAAAAATTACAAATTGTATATCTCCCCTGAAATTATTTTTGCGTCGGTATATTTAAATCAAAAGATTGATATTTATGAAAAACACCTACGTCCATTACACCCTTTCTTAGCGTACACGTAAGATCTGACTTTAGTGACCTTCAGTTTCTCTATAGAAAAGTATTACACCTCATGGACATTTATTTCCTTATTTTTATCTTAGCATTATGAGTAAAACATAGTATTTTGAAGATCCTATTAGTAACATACTATGCAATGGCTTTTGAGATTTTCTAGTAAATTTTACATTTTTTTAATGTTTATAGTTATAAAGTTATATAAACAAACTGAATACATATGTAAAATTAAAATTAAAAGGAGAAAAATAAAACAGCTATGAAATTATATACTTTGACCTTTATTGTTAGTCTTTAATCCAGAATAGTCACTCTTGAGCCTCACGACTAGGAGTATTCGCTCCAAAATTTCCATAATAGTTGAAGGAAACCGATTTCTGAAAGATATTTTTACATATGGCATGCAGTTACAACAACATATTCACTGTACTTAAATGATTATATAGCGAGAGATTTGCAACGTTAACGGGCATTCGCCAGTGCTCCTTGCTACTTCCTTCAACAGAAAAGCTACTGAAATTTCTTTTGAATACCGAATATTTGTTTTAATATAAGGAAATGAAAATATATTTAATTATTATCAGTGGTAATTCTATATATTTAAGTTGTACATTATCAAATTATCCTCATAAAACACGTATCAGATATACATAGAATTACGTACATTATACTAGCGGCTATCCGCGGCTTCGCACGCAACTTTGTATGTTTTGCACCTGCATGAGCACTTTTGGTACGAGTTAATTATATTTCCGCCGCCAATGTTGAATTTGACTTTTTCCCACAATCAATAAAGTATTTTCAATAGTGTTTTATAGGCGTTATAATTTAACCTGGTCTGAATATTTTTTTGGTTCCAACACTGGTTTTGCCTCTCCCCCACAAATCTCTCAAAGAATACTTTTGTCAAAAGACAACTTAGATAAATTTAATTAGAGTCTTTAAATTTATATTAAAAGTTAAACTATATTGTCTCTTGTATCTGCACCGTTAGCAGAAATTCGCTTCTTTGCATGAAATTTAGTGCACGTTTATGACCATCGCTAGTTCGAGTGAATTATATTTCCGATACCAAAGTTGAGTTTGTCTTGTTGCCACGATCAAGAAAATACATAAAAAAGTTTGTAACTAAGACTATTATAATTTACTTCGTTCTTAGTATATTAGTAGGGCATTGATTACAGACCTTCCCTAGGCGCTTTACTCGTCTAGACTTGCCTTCCATCCTAAAACTCCGCTGACCACGTACATACTTTTTATTGTTCATCTACTTATTATTGTCTTGACTCCATTAACTAAACTTCAGAAAACGCACAATTCTCTCCCAGCACTGAGATGTATACTAGTCATTGGGACATTTGTTTCAGAAGCTTCTCTGAGGGGAACCAACCCGTCTTCCACGATTTAGTTCAGTTCACTTACTATAAATTCTATGCCATAGAAACTAACAGACACTTTCAAATTTATAATATTATTAGGATATAATATCTTTAAAATTATACGTTTTACCGAAGCTTATGACACCTTCTGGACATATCATAGTCTGTAATCTGAATGTTTGGAGCCCTCCTAAGTACGCTCTAAGAAATTGTATGCATAAATCCCGGTTAGTAGAAAAAGGCCTGAAAATTTTTGTCTTTGGGAATGATAAAAAATGCTTACCTAATACTGAAATATTTTAAATCAGCTCCAAGTACCATAACACATTCCACGCATCATTTCTTAGTCTCAAGTTGTTTTCCAAATGCGCCAAAGCTAGTTGACTATTTATGTTTTTTATTAGTTGGAAAAGATTATAATGATTCATCACTAAACATTTAAAACTACTTTCTAGTAAATATCCTAAGAAAAATTCAGTGTATAAGTTCTCCCAATAAATAAATCGTACCATATTTTCTCATAGTAAGATTAATATGGATGGATTTTACATATTGGTATGTGCTATGATTAAATGGGTCCCTGCAAAAACGTTGTACGTATTTGAAAACGTCAGTTAAAATTATTTAACTTTTTATTTAGATGAATCGCAAATTGGGGTTCTGAGTTATCTGTTTGAAGTGGCAGGAAATAGGCCTTCACTCACTGAACAATGTACAAATATTTAGAAAGAGCTCATCGCTTCAGACATGTGTTTTCACTTCGTTCTGTGAATAATTGGAGCAATGGAAAATATTAAGATGAGAAGTTCTCAGTGTGAGAAAAATAATCTCAAGAAATGTATTTACGCACTAATACATACATACATATATATATATATATATATATATATATATATATATATATATATATACATATATATATATATATATATATGTATATGTATATATAATCCATTATAAATTTAATTATAATCCATTATATATATAATATTGTGTAATTATACTGTAAATATTATTATTAGCAATATTTCTTCAATCCAATTTAGATATAAATAAAAAATTATTGTAATTACACAATATTATACGTATATAATGGATTATTATTATAATATTATTATTAAAAATTACAATATTTAAATGTTCTTAATGCATTTTTCTGTAAAAATAATTAGTATATATATTTTACTATATATACTCACATAAACTATCTTGTTCATGGATTGAAATTTATGAATTTTAGGAGTTCGTTAAAACTTATTATTCAAATCATTAATTCGAGTTATATGTCTATTTTCACAGACATATTGTTATAAAATATTGATTTGTGGCTACTTTGAGCAGTTATACAAGTAAAAACTAAATAAAGGTAACTAAACCTGTTTCTCATAAGTTGCAATATTGTCAGATGCATCATTGTTATAGGAACTATTAATATAAAGCTAGTAAAATAGTTCATAGAACAGCAAGACTTAGTGTCGATAACTACTTAAAACATGAGTAGAGGAGAACTACGTGCCCCGAGAATCTTTAGTCAAAGGCTTTGCCACTTCATCTGTTTAATAGCTCTTAGAAAGCGTCAAAGCCATTAGCACTATACCGAAACTTTCCTGGAAGTAGAATACATATTTGTAGTTAACATAATATTTTCAAATTGATGCAAATAGCAACTTTCATAGAAAACCCCAAACGAATTGTGATTGGCTCTAATATGCATTAGCTTTCTGGTTCACACCGAAGTATTGCTTCCATGATTAAATTCATGAAATATTCCCGTCTCACTTTGAGGAGCTATCCCCACTTCACAGATGAGGACAAGAATTAATTTATATTAATAGTAAGTTGGTGTGGTTTTAACCAGGAAACTTAGATCATATTTGTAACACCGATGGCGTACACCTAAGCAATATGAAGGAACTCGTTGCATACGTCAAGTTGTTGAAGTTCCGTTCATGTTAACGTAATCACCTAAATTATTCAAGTTTCAATTCACGGTGTAAAATGTGTATGGACTAAGTTACAGGAATATCTTTAGTAACACATCACTTCTTGGTAATATCAATGTTCAATTAATAACAAAATCAATAAAAATAATTTACTAATTTGGTTATATAACACATAACTGTGTCTACTGATTTCATCCCACAATCAGTAACAGAGTTTTTAAGGGAACATTATTTTATGTTTTCTCAAAAATCATTTCAAAGAACACTTTGGAATTCAATCCCAAAATATAACCATAGTGATGAGAATCATGTAAATATTATTTAAATAGTATAGCAAAATCTTAAACGTTCAGAAGGTCCAGGTTGATTTCCGTTGTTGTTGGTAAGCCTGGTACATAAAATCTTGATAAAAACCACGCGGTTTCAGAAATACCCTAAAACCTAAACTAAACAAATACCAAAAAACTACAAAATTCAGATATAGGATTTTCTACATTGAAAATATTCCCTCTTGGTTCAAAATTCAGAGGAAATCCCTAAAAGTTGCAATTTATTCCATAGAACGTTCATTTTAGTTAAAACACATCAAAAGCCAGTTCGTACAGACTAATTGGTTATGTCAATTATTTTGAAAGAGCTGAGACCACTTGTCTGTAAAAATCACCTATTAATATTTTTTACATGTAAGTAGTTGTATACTAAACAGTTTTGGTCTGGGAATCCACTTCTTTAGCTCTAAAGTATTTTATGAGGTTTCCTTATGTTATTAATTGCTCAATAAAATAGCAACGTAAAATTTTGCCAAAACCATACAACATCAGCGTGTTTTGTATTATAACTAATATAAAATGGCTCTATTTCCTAAAAGGGCACCAAAAACCTATCAAACCTCAGTTCAATAGAACGTACGTGCCACTTTGTGTAAAATCCATCACTCATCGAGACATCTGCATTATTTGTGTAGAAAGCTCATTTCACCCGGGAGCCTTCATAATTACAATGCCGGTTATGCGTTATATTTTGTTACTATTTATTCTATAAAACATTCATTTAAATTTTACCCAAAATCCATCCAAGCATACTCACTGTTTACAAATGGATTTCATCCTAGATTATACCGCTTATATTTTCAAAAGTTGAAGAACCTCTTTCCAGGGCAATAATGCTTTTCATAGAACAAACCTTCTAATGTTTTTTTATAATCCAACTAGCAACAAGATGTTGTTAGTATCACGTAGAAAATGTTTTTTACCCAAAGGTTTAGCCCCTTGGTGCAATTGGCCTCAACAAGGAATATGACCCTTTTATTCACACATAGAACACCCATAGTGAGTTTCGGAAAATGCAAGAATTGCAAACGTAATCGAATGATACAAAAAAAATAAATAAATAAATTTATTTACAAATAACAACAAATAATTACAATAAATCCAACAGTAATACATAATTCAAAATAAGGTAAACATTACATAGCATATATAAAAAACACAACATAGCATATACAAAACAAAAATGATTTGCTCAGGATGACCAAGTTTACACTTACTAGTTAATTAAAAGGAAAATACAGTACACAGTATTTTTGTTGGTTGTTTTTGGAAAATGAAACCTCCAAGGCAAAGCCTGATTGGAGGAAATAACGTGTACTTATTGGATAAGAAATTGCCGTCAAGTAATACAGGGCTCTATATTCCAGTATCATTGACCCAACTCCCTAAGATTTAAAATAGTATATGAAATTTGAATTCTTATAAAAGACATTATTATAAATTATATAAGCAACACGCACTTAAACGGCTTTATTATATAATTGCTTATTATATAAGCAATTATATAATATAAATTATATATTATATGATACACGTAGGTACATAAAATAAAAATTTTTCATCTACATGCTACAAAAGGTTCATTATAAATCTACCTAAAACAACAACAATTTATTGTATTATATGTGTAATATATTTACTGGTTATATAAAAAACATATAGGTCATATATTTTTTTTATTAGAAAATCGTTGTCTGTCCATCCGTATACGCTACAACTCTTCATAAAGAAACTATAAATTTCAAATCTGATATATAGATATATGTTGGTCCAAGGAAGAACTCTTTTGGTTTTAGAGTAAAACAATTAAATAGAAATAAAAATGTTTACTTTATTTAAATTCAGTAGCGTTGAGATATATTTAGATGGATTGAAATATTATTACCCCTTTCAAAAAAACCCATTGAAGTGTAGATATTATCCATTATATTTACCTTCCCTTCTATATCTTACTCAAATATCTTGATAAAAGAAAACGTAAGCGCACATTTGATAGATTTATGTGAAAAAAGACATGTTACACTATAAATTCCATTTACTACAATATTGTTTTTACAGTTTTCAGGGTTTTTTTAATGAACCATAAAAGAAAGGAATTATTTTGTATGTATATATTATTACCACTAGTATAGTGTTTATGTTTTAAATGTGTTTACGAAAGAGAAAACATTATTGTAATATGTCATTGAATAGGTTACACAACTATTACATGCAAATTACCTACGTGTAAAATAAAAGTAATTTCTGATTGTGTGACGAATGAAAACGTTAATATTTAACATTTTCCAGCGCCTCAAAAGTAAATCAAAATCACATACGTATAAAATTTGTATTATAACAGTATGAATTAGTTTTCAGTTACATCTGCAATTCCACAAACAGTCAGTAAAATTATTAAAGTTAGCATCTGAATTCAAAGAAATTCAAATTTAAAAGCCATGTTTTATTACAGCGGCTGCTTTAATTATAATAACTAATATGTTTCTTTACTCCTTAGGTTTCGGCGAGGTTTCAAGCAGTTCTTTTCGTGTTGCCCCTTCGTGCACGTGACGCCAGATGGTCTTACACGACGGGAAGCAGTCACCAGTCGTTACAACAGCTGTTCTGGCTCCCCGGAGGCCCAATACCGTATAGTCCGTAATGGTACGACATAATAACCTATATTTTGATAGTTTATAAAATGATAAATTTCATGTTTTAAGTCTTTACTATTACATATTACCTTCATGTGTTATTTCTCCGAAATTATCCGTAGATATTCTCTCCTACAGTGTTAACAAAGAAAGTCAACTGTACCATTTCTTGAACATTAATATTCTAAAAGTCCGTATATACTATGCAATATGGGAATATAAGTACATCCACATTAAATATTAACAACTTTGAACAAACAAGAATACGAGAATCTCACGTATTTCCTTTACAATGCATTTTATGTATTATTTATCAATCTGTAGTTTTTGCGTGTGAGATATATTTTAATAGATTAGTTTTGATAGGTTATAAAAATATATTGTTAATGAAGTGTTACAACTACATAATTGTAAATGAATTAAAATAAGGTTTTATTTCTAAATTATATGTTTGTTAAGTGCAGAATCTGCAATCGAGCATCATACAATAAAGCGTACTATACATTTTAATATACATAGTATTATATAATTGGCTGATCGTTAGCGAAGCCTACTACTAAAAGGCTGGAAAATTTTTCTGTTGTCTGTAGGACGAATTTAGTTATAGATTCAAAATATAATGTGTTGTATTTCATTCAAGCCCAAAGACTGACATCCTCCGTTTGCTCTCCAATGGTGTCTATAAAATACTTATAACTAAATATTAAGGTTACTGTTGCATAAGTGTAATATTTTTCACTTTTCAGAATTCATAAATAATATATCCTTTGACAAAATGTTCGAATTGTGGTAAATTTCCAAATTTATATTGTCTAAATACATTTCAGGACAAATATTCACTAGTATAACTGAAAAAATATGCACAAATACGGTAGAGAAACCAATAGCAATGCCTAGGCTTTAGGGTAAGTTTCCCTAAATGCGAGGCTGTTGATGTAACTCAATTTAATTTAAATCAAGCTCAATTATATTGTACTACTTGTATTTTTATAGCAAAAATATTATAATTACCGTAGTATATAGATTACGTCATTTTTTCAATAAGTAGTCACAAATTTTGCAATTAACGCCTGATCAATCCGTTTCCCACCAATTCTTTTACTATTTTTATTAAAAATTTGCAATAATTTTCATGATTTCATAGAGGACATAACGCAATATAAATTTAAAAATTATACTCCAAACTCATAAAAAACGTAAACCACGTTGTTCAGCATGTGAAACTGACAAATAATATACGATAACTGAATTAGTCATATTATTACTGTATTAGTGTCTAGCTTATTTTAGTACATGTCTATATGCATGTGTGTTTATGGAAATCATTATCTCATAAACGATTTAATGTAAATTCATGAAGTTGGGAGGAAGACTTTACCATACCAATATACTCCATCATTCAAAATATCACGTTTAACCAGATATCCATTTCAAATTCCGGTGGTTTGTAATTTTGAAAGATGTTTGATCGATAACTAATAATTTTCAGAAATACGAAATATTTGATCTATGGTAGGCAAACCCATAGACGTATCAGGTTTTATCATCAAGTTGATGTTATTTTTCTATTAGTACCTTCACTGATTATTAATAAAACTCATTGAAGTGGCGCATAAACTTTGATAAAAGCACAGCCTAAATTGGGGAATAAGAAAATAACCTTGTGTATTTCGCTAATTATATTGTTTACCAAGTCTCAACGAAAGAAATGAAACACTTTGGAGTTTACAGGTTAATTTTTCTAAAGTTTTATATCTTGTAATTAATAATCCAACAACATCGAATGTAATCCAAAATCATTTAAGACTTTACAATGCCAGCTTACAATGGAACTAAACTTATACCGATCGTCTTTCCAGGGGCACTGCAGCCAGGTTCAATGGAGACAGGGTTGACCACGCTCGGGGACTCCCCCTCGTACTACCAACAACAGGGAGGGTACAGAGCGCGCCGGAGGTGGAAGAACAACGGAAGTGACTCCTGACAGGACAGTAGGGCTGCCCGGGTCCAGACCTGGATATAGCCCTCGGATAACTAAAGCAATTTGCCTTCAGAGGAACTCGCCATTTAGGCATGCTATGACGTCATTCCAAAATTCTATAACTAAGATGCCACTTGGAATAGATTTTTACACCCTAATTTGTGTACTGCAATGAAAGAATAAGCGTGTGTTACAATAGCCACGTTCATTGCAAATTACAGGTACCTATTATCAGTGGCAAATAATAGAATTAGACTGGTAATCATATTGTGAAATTAGGTGTAGCGAGATGAAAGTGGTGTTGCGGGGTAGGGGGACAGCACAGCGCGTTGTATGTTTGGCTGTCAACACTACGACAATTTGGTTGAAACCGAATAGGCAGACTCTCCCGTATGGATCATCAGTCTACTTCTGTTCTTGGTCTCTGCCGTTATAATACGTTAAAACTTATGTAAAAACCTAAAAAAGATATTGTTATAATAAATATATCGATACAGAATTTCAATTTAATAACATATCAGTAGTACTTGAATAATACTTTCACAACTTATTTATTGGCTTAAGTACCTTGATGTTTTTTATTCTTCGTAAAGTGCTTTTCCGGTATGTATAATCATGTAAGCGATTTATTTTCTTTATTTTCCTCAGTATGATCAAAAACATGTTCCTCAATATAATGTATAATATTGTTAAGCTGCAATATTTGCTACTGCACACGATTAGTATACTACTATAGTACAAGACATATCATTGCAAGCCGGGCCGTATATAACTAAAGCCCTCGTATATAACTAAAGATCTTTACAGCACCCCACTTCCCCCCTTACCATGCGGCGCTGCCACATTGACATATCAGCTAATTTCTTAGGATGATATGGCGCCACGAGTTCTTCGGCGTTCAGTGATTAGTATTTTTGCTCACGGTCTGAGTAAATAGTACAGTTTAATCGTGGAAGTAAAGGATTCAAGCTAATAGATTAGAGGTAAAGATGAGCAGTAACGATCGATCGAATGCTGAATTCAATTGAATAACCAATCATTAGTTATTCTTCCGTTACAGTTGGCAACATTGCGCCACTACCCAGGCTTGCATTTGTTTGTCACGTACTAAAACATTAGCTTTTCATTTGCTTTATTAATGCTTATATTACCTTGGAACTAAATTTATTTGAAACAAAATTCAAATATTATGTATTTCAGACAAATTTAAATGCTATCATTATTATTATACATGATATCTGACATAAATAAAAATGATGTAATAGAAAGAAAAAAATAAGTGTATTGCATTTTAAAACTAATTGGTAACATAGCTATAGAATTGAATACTCAATCTTAAAAGCTGGTTGATGAATAGGATTGTTAAGATACTGGTTGAGTTCCTCTGTCGCTAAGACCACTTGGCTTGAATATCATATTGAAAATTGTTTTAAGATATGTGCAGTCATCGTGAGTTCCTTCGTATATTTGTTACCTTTGCTACACAATACATATATCGTGTGTCCTTAAATTACTTTTTAAATTTTAATACTTGATTTTACAGATCAAAATAAGTAAAAACGTTAATTAAAAGTATTATCCTTCTTGTTTAATTTATTACGTGTACGTTTGTATGTTTTTCTTTATAGGGGAAGTGAATTTATCATTAACTTTCATACACTTTTTATATTCAGGTCTTGCCAAACCTTTTGCATAATTGAGACGAGTTTCTAAAAAAGTTCCATTCGAAAAGATTCAAAACAGTGGTTATATCAATAACAGTGTTTCTTAAAAACGAAATATTGTATGAACAATATTTAGTATTAGTGAAATGTGATTTATATTTGGTTAAACATGCAAAGTTTATTCTCTTCCATAAATAGTAACTGAGTTACTGTAAACAACTTATTGAGCGCAATTTTAATGTACGGATAAATTTGTTGTTCTATAACTCCTGATTCATAATAAGATAATGCATTTCACAGATAAGATCACTATTTCATTATAATAATTTCTTACCGTGTAAATTAAATTATTATTATTAATTAATTGGTTAAATGCATTATAAGATATTTTCTCAATTAATCTGCTATTAGTTTTATTTCTTTAAATATTATAATAAAACCCCAGATATTAGTTTACTTTTATAGCCGATTATAAAATGAATTGACTAAAATGTCTAGCTCATTGTTGTTAATTACGTTTAGTAAACAATCTAATTTAAATTAAGACAAAAATAAAATGATAAATTCATTAAACTAAACGAATTATATATTTCGTAACTGCTTTTTAAACACAACATATAATAAATTTCAATTTTTAATTCGTCAAAAAACGGGCACTCCATAAATATACATTACGAATATACAAATTGGCCAAACTTAAAATGTAATTTGAGCTGTTAGATTTAACCATTAGCTGTTTATTACCAACAGATAAAAAACTACGATATTTTTATATTTTGTACACAGTTTTAAAACCTTGTAGCCTATGGCCTCAATTTTGAAACTTAATATTGTATTTTTCAAAACAAGTCTTATTTACACTAAAAAGTTTTGAAAGGTAGAAGATTATACATTCATACACTTTAATGATATATTGTTTTCGTAAATTACACCAAAAGACGGCAAAAGTAGAATATTATTGTGTATTTTATTTGAAATTTATAACTTAATTCCATGTGAAAAATTTAAAAGTTTAATACAGTAGAGTAATTTATGGGCACCCTGTATATGATGTATATGTATATGCGACCTCAAATCTGTGATGATCTCAACGGGTTATAAATTGTATATATAGCCACTGTCATGTGTAATATTATTATTATTGGAACATGTATTGCACTATGAAATGTTTAAAATAACTTATATAGTGTTTTGTACAAAGTCATACTATATGTTTATGGATCAAAGAAATTATATATTATTGTCTAACCTTAGGAGGTAGTACATTCTAACTTTAGTAAAATTTATTAAAAAGTGAAATATTATATTTTAAAATAAGAAACAATAGCCGATGCTCGTATTTTTGGAAGAACTAATACTAAAATTATTATAAATTTATTGTTTATTACTTTACGACATTTGAGTGGAATGATAATTTTTAAGTAATGACTTCAAACTATTTATTATAAATATTGTTATTTGAATTTTTCTGATGTTTTAGGTTTTCATGCTTTTTGTGTGTCTATTTTGGAAAATTAAATTACATTAAAGAAACCTGTTTATTGGAACGATCCGATGTTTCTTTCTTCGAACTGAAACCAAAAATATTTATTAAAATCACGCACAAACTGCATTATTTAACTGAATACTATGTTTGACTGCTTAAGAAAACATTTATGACTCTTTAAAAAAGGTTAATTTGTGTACTTTGGTAGCAAATAGAGTTCATGCTGTATTTTGTAAATTTGAACTTTCAAGCTTTATTTTTAAACTGCAAAAAGTGAATATTTCTAGAAGAAGTATTTAATACAAATATTCCATTTAAATATTCTTACACCACTGAGATTATCTAAGGCAACTTTGCTTCTACACTAGAGTAAGGGAAGTAAAACGCTTTGTATAAAACATTGTACAGTAAAATAAAACTGTCCCCCTTTTTTAAGTCTCGTATTATTTTTTTATTACCTTTACCCATTACTACAACTTTATTAAATTGTAAACCAATCTTTTACTACGTAAAATTAATAGTTAGTTCAATGTATTAATCGGTACTGAAATCAACATTTGGAATTATGGTTACAAGAATTCCGTCTAATAGAAAGTTAGTATAGTCTGTTATATAGTTATTTGAGGGTGATGAAGTTTTATTTATCTGTTATCATTATTAGCTGTTTTATTATCTAAACATTAAAACTTATAGATAACTCAAAACAATTGATTTATCATATTTGTTATTAAGGAAGACGTAAAAATACGAAGAAAACCCTAAGTTTAAAAATTGATTCCAAAATGAAATATTTCATAGTCAATAATAAAAAAATACATTATTAAAAACAAAGCTAGCCGCCATATAAAAAAAACTGTGTTTAAAGGTTTGATATAAATATGTTTAAATATCCCTAAAAACAAGAAAAGTTTCCCCATTAAACGTTAGCTGTCAGATTTGTACATCCGAATGGTTTTAAGAGACAACCTGGATACACGTAATAAACCAAGTATTATTATATAAGCGAGAATGTAGGAAGACTTTATTCCGACATTTGCTTTGCTACGAGATAACCTTATATTAGAAAAAATGGTTTAATACATTATTTTTTCAGAAGAACATTTTCTTGTGTCAAATGCATAGGCAGTTATTCGTTAATGCTTTTAAAATATTCTTCTGTTCCATAACAGTATTATTTATATCATAATTAATTTTATGATTAGGAACACAGTTATATTTACAAAATCTGTAAGACTTCAGTTTGGTTGCTCTCCGAAAATTTCAAACAAATTATTTCGTTGTACTAAATCATCAAGAGTTTTTAACATGCTTAGCATAGGTAGCGAGAATGGATGGTTTAATTTAAATTTAGTTATCATAATTAGTGATAAAAAACTTAAGGAAAGAATCTGTTTGATTTTTAGGTTAGGGAAGTTGTTAAGACTTTGGTAAAACTTCGAGACGTGAGATAACTGTAGAGCGTCCTTTAAACTTTGTGCGATATACTTCAAGAACTACTGAACAGAATTATTCTGAAGTGGTTCGTAACCTTTGAAACATCTGAAGATGAAAGGCTATAACAAACCAACACATGAACATGTAAAGTTTGGCCGTTCGTTTGGGCATTATTCTTGAGCTTACATTCTGAGTAATAAGTTACATTTACACATTTTAAATAAAGTTCCAGAATACTTAAAATGATAACGTAAGAACAGTAATACCTGTTTTCAGATTTAGAAGCATTTAAAGTATCATTCATGATTCGAGACATTATTTTCACTTGATTTAAATTGTCTTAAGTTTATTTATGGGAGGTAACGATTATTTAAAAGATATTTATTAATACTATTTAAGAAGTCGTTGTACCTGTATTTGATTGAGACTTTGGAGGAATCAGACACAGTATATAAACATCAGCTCCTTATCGAGTTTGTTACCTTTCTAAAAATGAAAAATATCATGGAAAAAAACTTCACTCAAAAATTAAAACATACGGTTGTACAATGTTTGCGAAAGCACATATTAGGCCACACTAAACATTTCATAATTATATTTTATGTGTATGAAATGTCACCATTTGTCATAGCCTACACTATATATCTGAAAATTGGGGGTAAGAACAAAACTGCACTTTTTTCTGTTAACTTGGAAAATGTTTTATATGCATTCCCATATCAGTTACAAAACTAACTTGAACATTTTATATTATGCACCTATGTTAGATTTAATGTGGTTTAAAAAATTTTAATTTTTCAATCTACTGTAAGGGTAGATTTGACAAGACCAGTTATTGAGTTACGTGCTTCGCAAATGTCTTAAGCACATTTCAAATCTAAAGCTTATTTCGGTCTGACATATCCATGACACATATTGCTGAGAGACAGACTAGCATATAATCAGACAGAGAAATAATTTTATAACGCCCTTCACTAACGCTGTCAAACCCGATGGGAGAAGGATAAACACTAAACATGATTTTAAAAATTCAAACATGAATTTTGACTCAAAATCTAAAGTCAATAGGTCTAATAATTTTTGGGCAACAGTTTGACAGTTAGTCTTTGAGAACGCTCAGGCCAATCACATGGAAGCACATGTAACATTACTGAACTTGTTCATGCCTGTATATGAAGATTTATACACTATTTAATCTATTTAATCTGTACAGCTCAATTTCTTCTACAATGTCTTGCGGGCAGGCACTAAGCAGATTGTAGAGAACTTTTGCCACTATACTGAGTCAGTGTTCAACCAATTACTATTTCCGGATACATTCCAATATGTTTGCTTGATCCTGTGATATTCAAAGTTCAGGTAAGCAATGAAAAGTTGCCAACGTGTTCCAATCGGTACTTTAACGTTTCTCGTGTGGTATTGCTTTAGAGCTCTACGGCAAACAAGAGAAACCAACTTCTCTCCTATTTTAGGCTGCAAGGCACTTCAAAGGATTGGACTGTTTGAACAGCAAATATTCCTGACTGCCAAGTAAGCTTACAACTCCGCCTACTGTTAAATATACTTCGGATACAACGCAAGATTTATTATTCATTCCTATGAAACTGTTGATTTGTATCAATCATCAGATCAAAGTGTTCTTAACGGAGGTTGCATTAATTTTTGTTATAGTTTCTTTTACATATTGGTAATCTCCTGGATGCCTTTTTATTAAGTGCTAAATATATAAAAGTTGTGTAGAAAAGAGTGTCAAGAACGTATGTGGCTGATTTAAAACAAAACATGTCATACAAACACATGTCAATAAATGTGTATTTTAGCCACTACCGGCAATTTTTTCATTTATAAAAAATATAATCTCTGGATCTAGTTAAACTGCAAATGCTAAACTTTATATACATACCTTATTAAAAAAGAAATAAACCTAAAAATATAACTACGTTATTTCTTCTAGTGTTAACTAAATGGCGCCTATTGACAATTTTTCAGGGCAAATATGCAAAAAAGACATCAACAATCTTGCAATTGTTAATAAGATTCCAAAATGTAACAACGCATGGGCGAGCACGACTAATTTAGAGGTATACTTGCCCAAGCCGGGAGGTACAATCATTTTTGTGAGTTGCGAGACATAAGCTATTTTACATAGCTTTGAAAATATTTATTCAGACATTTGATATGGAAATTATATATTTTCCTTCTCATGAGCTACCTTTATTTATCTATATCATTTTATTCTCCTCAAAAGAAACATGCCGACTAAATCAGCATATATTGTTTACAAAAGGCTGTCTCTCCTTTCTGCAAAACAACAAGATTTACAACAAGCTGGCTTCGCTACGCTCCCACTCTCATTTTAGTCCCGGCTGTTTGTTGCGGAAAAGGCACTTGGGTTGCCGCTCAACCGTTCCCTTTTATGTCGCATAAAACCTCAAATTAGACTGTCAGCTTTACCCTTAACCGAATCAAACTCAGTCATCCGAATTATGGAGTGAAAATGAATATCTAGTGTTCCCAAAATGGTGATCCATCCAAATATAACTTTGTCTAATTAAGCCTATCACTCGGAGGCCTTGAAATAAATAATTTCTCTCTGTATGTTTGTATATCGGTCTGTCTGTCTGTCCGCACGACATCTCGAAAACGAACTGACCTATAGACTAGGAATTGTGCATAAGGCTTCACTTTTTTATAAGTAACACCGAGTTTGATGATGGTGAATGATAACACAATGGAATTAGTCTGATCGGTAACGAATACTTTTACATTGATCTTACCAATGGCAATGAGTAAAAAAGTAGAATAAATAATTTTTTTAGCAAACTACATACACATGTAAGAAATTCAGACATTTGACGTACTAATATATGTAGCCTAAAACATTCAACATTATGTAATAGTGATTTGGTGTGTGGAATTTTAAATTTACATTAAAACCACTTTAATGAGCATAAACGTGAATGCATCATATGGAAAGTTATGTCGAGAAATATATCATGTGTAGGCCTTAAATTTTCCATGAACTACATTTCTACAAGAATGAGTTATATCATGCGTCCTTTTGTGTCAATATTTATTTTATAATGGTCTGTATGTCTGTCTGTCCGAAATACATCTTGAGAATGAAATGAACTGTATATGTAAATTTTCTGCTCTACTCCTACATTGTATTTATTACCGGAGCGTTTTTGTCTTATTCGGCCAATCTGATAAATTTTAAATATTTTAAGATAGTATAGTTATTCAACAAAACGTACTAGATCATTTTAAATGTTTTTGCATTTATAGTGCTTTGTGGTCGACGGTATTTGACATATATTATATTATTTAATGCACGAGATATGTCACTATTTGATTCATTGCGTAAGCTGTGCAACTCATTATATTTGAGATATTTATAATATATGATATGTTTCACAACGAAATGTTTGGTAGTTTTGCCTCTTTCCTTCTTAATTTAGCGGGAAATTATGTTTTTGGGACTTTTAAGGGGGTCGGCATGTCCTATCTTCCCTATGTAAAATACCATATCTTTAGGTACACATATCTCAATAACTAATAAAGATATCCAGTTAATTCTTTTTTTGTTGTGTTCCCCACACCTTAATCTTTAATTAGAGCGATTGGTTTCTATTTCTCAAAAATGTTTTCCCAAAAAAATCTTTTTTTTAATTAGTCATTAAATATTTGCGGATGTTATTTGTATATTTTTTTAATGACAAATTTAAAAATAGGAATATCATAAAACCCATCGCTTAAAACAAAAGATATAAGTGTGGGGAACACAACAAAAAAAGAATTAACTGGATATCTTTAGTAGTTTTTGATATATGTGTACCTAAATGTAAAAAAATCTACTTTTCGGAAAACGCCAAAAAACCAACTTTATTATGAAAAACGGAAAAAAACCTACCTTAGTGCATGCCTGCTCCATAGGAAGGGTTGTCAGGGTCTTCCATATCTTCATAAACATCTTCTAACCTCTTATTGGCAATGCTGAGCTGTTTACGGCACCGTTTTTCAATTTCTTGCATAGCTTTATCCGATTTTTTTTTATCCGCACCTCGTCAAGCTCCTTCATGACACGGATGCAGTTTGACCCAGGATTGATTCCAAGTTTGTGTAAAATTTTACACTTTATAATATTACCACGGTTGTAAGTAGCTATTGCTTCACACACTCCTAGTTCCAAGGTATTCTTCATTACAAAAACTGCTTTAGGAACCCGAGACCAGATGACACTGTTCAGGGATTCGCTAGGATTCTGCGTGCCCCCCGTGCAGACACTACGCAGCAGATGCTCTTGAGGAGAGATCCCTGAAAATAGGCTTTATTTCATCCATAACAATTGGAGGCAGATGGGTGTGGTCCTTATGATTGTATGGGTTTTTTCCTCAGCTATAGCTTTCTTGAATTTGCACCATGTATCAGGTCCATTGGGGCATAGTGCATGAGCAGGTTCAGCGTTAGATGAAAACAAGATGAAAGTAAGTCGCCCAGACTGCTGCTTTCATTTTCTGCAAACTATCTGTATTCCTCATAATTGCCAGACCATAATATGTCTGTATTTCATCTATAACAGAGTTAGTCAAGCGACCACGGCCTCCTATCTTTTTACCATCGGAAAGATCTTTTTTCCCTATTTTAAGTCTTTAGAGTTCGGAGCCTGGTGCCCATACGTTTTCTAACATGAGCTATACACTCTAACTTTTCTGTTACATACTCTGGGCCATAAGGGGCTTCCTTTTGAATGGTTGGAATGCAGCACTGTCGCCGTCACCTAAGTAATATCTGTATTTGATACCCCTAGTAGCCTCTGATTTCCTGAACATGTCAACAACACCGGCCACCTCCATTCCACCACTTGTCCCGGCATAGTTAGCAGCACAATTACCTTCATGTTGTTGATTTAGTCTGTTTTTGCACCTACAAAATCTGCTAAATACCCTAACATCTACTACTTTCCCGGTATTAGCGGCAATAGCAGTAATAACACCGTTGTGTGAGACATGGCGCGGGCGCTGCCAGGTTCCGTCAAAAATACCAGTTATATTCATATCGCCATCATTTTCAACCACAGCTTCTGTGGCTGCTTGTTTCATTTCTTCTTCACAATTTCTTTTGCTGTTGCTGCAAGGGTTTTTGTTGTATACCTTGAAAAGAAGGATGGCTTTGTAAGTTCATAACTGAACAAAATGTCTTCGCTGCCTGCTCCCCCTTCCCAATACAGCGAAAAGCATAAACTGCTCGAACATTTACTTCTGATCTACGGTTTTCCTAATTTTTCACTGTTACTAGATGATACAGAAAATCCACACTCATTACACTTTATTTCAATTGTCACAGATAGGCCTACTCTGTTACTTGTTTGAAGTGAAAGTGAACCATTGCATTGAGAGCAAACCGCCATGTCTAAAAGCAACTTCTCAAAACTCAGCAAGTTTATAATATCATTACTACAATTGTTACTCATACTTATGTATTGCTCATACTCATCTAAACTACTAACTAACTTTTTCCCTGATGTGCTCTGTTTATTTAGATTACAATCATCACTTGGTCCAGGAGTAGGCGTAAGTTTCAGTGACATTGGAGCTAACACTAGGCCTAGCAGAAGTATCACCACCACTTCCATTGTTTGTCTTCCAAGCTGGTACCCCACTGAATAAACTTTTAACGTTTTCTAAATGTCTTACTAGGTACGCGAGGCATTTCGAATAAAAATATAAACTACAACCACTTTCAATAACTTGGTAACTAAATTTCACCATTGAAGCATAAACAATCACTGTCACAACATTACAAACACAAACATAACCAACAAGTCAGACAAACAATAAACAGAACATCTGACTGACACAACCAAAGTGTATCACGTGATGAAGTGTTGCCAACACAGCTATAATAACAAAAAAAATCTTTCGTAACAGTTTTAGAGTGAGTACTATATTGAAGCCCAGTTGGCGTGGTGGGAGCCACGAAAAAACTACGGTGCATACTGTAATAAAATGTCTCATAAAAAAAAATAAATATAATAATAAGGTAACTTTGGGATTATACCGACCACACTAGTATGAAGAACACAAAAATAGAAATTTATAGAAACAAACATGATAGAACGAAAAAACAACTCTTCAATTACAAAATTACAAACTTACAAGCATTTCCAGGTATTGTGATCGGTATTGTTGTCGCTGTTATCTTATCTTATCTCGAGAATCCTGATTACGGCAGGCCGCGCGGCATCACGTGAATTTGCACGGTACATAATTGCCTTTCCATTACAATTCAATTTATATTTCTGATTAGCCCCTCTAGAATTTGATATTTTACTGATAGGTACTATCTCGAGGGATGTTTTTCTTTCATCGACATCAGCGCGGGGCAGCACCGAAGGTGCTGCCAAGGCCCGCGCTGATGGCCGGAGGCACTCGCATTTTGGGTGGCGGAATGTGATCAAGAATAAAAACAAGTTTTAGTGTTTTTTTAATAAAGAGTTTAGTTTGGTAAATGATTGTTTTTGTTGAATTTTTGTGTTTGGAGAAATGTAGAGGTAAAACACGGAAGTACAACAAAGCGATGCACCAGCTGAACGGGCGGCGAGACTGCAATCACGTTATCTACTAGACGCTCGACTTTGAACCTCTGTCTGAGGATGGGGAGGGGTTTGCGATAAGACAATTCCTGTTTTATATTGACGAAATATTGTTCTACGCTAATCTAGTAATCAGTAGAAACGAAATGTGAAATAACGATTAATGTCTGGGTGTGGTCGGTATAATCCCAAAGTACCAATAATAATAACAGTAATTTTGGTATCAAATTAAAGCTAAAAAAGTAGAGGAATTTAGATAGCTAAAAATCTAAAAAATCGATTAATTTTGACGAAAATTCGTTCCGACCCCCCTTAATATGTTTATGCAGATGTAAGCACAGTATTGAAAATGACTGCTAAATTTTAGGTTAATGCTACGTTAAAAATCTCTTTGTAAATTAGTAAGCTATTTAAACTACATTATATCCTAACAGATCAAAGCAACCTGATCAGGTTCTATTAGTGTATTGTATTTCACACGATCACGGCATTGTCCGAAGGAAGCATTCTTGTATAAATAAAATACCTACATCCAAAATGAAGTAACAATTGACAAAAATGTAACTAGCTTTAAATTTAAACTATATTATTAATACCGTGAATGCTTGAATGGTTCACAGACAGCCCTAAAACAAAAAGCGCCACCGGCGCTGGAATTGTGGGAGTGAGACCATGTAGGAAGCTGGTGGTCTCTATAGGTCCGTATCCGACAGTTTTTCAGGCGGGGATCGCAGCTATTATGGAATGTGCTCGTGGGAATCTTCGTCTGGAGAAAGACGGTTAATATTTACACGGAGAGTCAGGCACAACTGATGGCGCTGGACTCTTGTGTGATCAAATCCAAACTAGTTTGAGATTGCTATCAAGCCGTTTCCTCCCTTGCAAGAATCAACAATGTGACCGTTTGTTAAGTTCCTGGTCATGGGGTGATCCCTGGAAACGAAAGAGTTGATTCCCTAGCCAACCGAAGCTCAGCGTCAATTATGACTGGCCCTCAATCGTTCTGCGGTATTCCAAGGTGTGAATCCTTTAGGGCTGTTTCCAAATGGGTTCGCGCGGAGCATGAGAGAAGGTGGAGGTTGCATCCGGGCTTGAGAATGAGCAGAATGGCATTACAGTCGCCTTCCTCTAGAGTGGCGTCGGACCTTCTCTCACTAAATAGATCAATTTTCGGGTTATTGGTCTTATCACGGAACATGGTCACCTGAGGAAGCATCTTCACAGAGTCGGCATCCTTCAGGAGGATCCACTCTGTAGAATGTGTCACGAGCAGGATGCAACTGCTGAATACCTGCTTTTTGATTGCCCTTCAATAGCAAGGGAGCTGTATGCCATCTTTGGTAGTTTGGACAAGGGTGGTGAATTTCCCCAGGAGGACCTAATAGGTAGTTTTCGGCGGTTTGTGGAACTGCTGAAATCATAGACTGGTAGGCCTCATAGTGTGTTTCCGGGGGGCTAAAAAAGCCCTTGAGGCTTAAGGGCATGGCAGTAGGCCGCCCTAATGGAAAAAAAACCGTGAATCCTAGAATCAAATCCAAAACATTACGTCATAGATTTAAATTTAATATCCACCAGTTAAGGAATTTTTAATGTTTTATATTTTGAAAAATCTTATACATTACTGTACAATAAATTATACCTTCAAATGCCTATCTAGTTACGTAAAAGTTGCTTTTTATTTACGAGTTTATTTTGAAGGAAACGGGATTTTTCCGAACATTTGCCATCGTTCAGTGAAACAAGAAATCAGTAACACTACGTTTCGAGATCTGCAATCTGATCTCTTCTTCAGGTGAGTTTATTTTTTCTGCTATTTCCTCGTTGCCATCATGGTGTCCTACACTAATGCCCAGTAAAATCCCATGGAGTTGACATGCTCCATCTTCGAACATTGCCAGGGTGCAAATGAATATACTTGCCACTTTTCAAGTTTATATAATATTTTAGTTTTAATAAATCGTGCTGAGAGGCACACGGAGGCACAGAAATCAAGGTTTTCCTGCCTCTTGAGTGATAGGCTTCGTTAATGCTCGTCCGTTTATTTATACAGCCAAAACAAAATTCCTTTTATTTGATAAGATTATCTGTTGAAATACTACGAAACATCCACATACAGTCATAAATGCTGTTAAAATAAATATCTAAAACGAATATCGTTTTAATGTCTATTAACAATTTACGCGATTTTCTATGTTTAAAAGCATTAAATTACTTATTTACTGAAAGCAACCTGGCCTAAATAAATGATAGATTAATATTCAATCTCATCATGGAGAGAGTGCGTAACCGTTTCATTGAAGACTCCCTATCCTTTCTGGTGGAAGACACTCATTAAAATTATTATCTGCCCTAAAGCATGGAAAGAAAAAGCTTTAGAAAAGATGAAGTGGGGTCTCACTACATTAAAGCCCTCGCTCCTCGGTGTAGGCTGTGCCTTTGAATAGTTTTGTATGCTGTATCGACCACACATTTTCTACAATGTACGTGGCATTCTTCTTTAACACACTCACAGATGGTTATTATTTGCTACGGAATTTTCTTCATAATTTAAAAATATTAAATCCAACCAATATTAATAATTTATTAGAATTAAAACTAAATTGGGATGTAGTAAAGCTTTAAATAAAAATACGTCTGATTTCAAATGCGATAGGCATACATATTTTATTTATTATCAATACATGCTAAATAGGATGTACAGTACGTGTTTTACAACACGCTTATTTGCAAGTGTGAAACATTTTTTCTTATTAGCAGGGTATTATATCAAACTTAAGCAGGCACATAGACTTAAGCGAGTTTATTGAGTAATGTTTAATGCACTTCGAGTCCGTTAATATTTTAATAGATTATTAAAGCAATGAACTTTGGTTTATTGTTTGAGACATTATAACCAATAAAAACATTTCTGTAGTTTTTAATTACTTTTAACGCTATAGTTTTCAATTCATTATGGATGAAATATAGTAATGGTTTGGGCTTGCTAGTATACTGTTGTTTCCGGTTAGTTTGTTTTCGAAATACCTGCACTTTTATAATGAATCGAATTATAAAATTTCATTTCCAAATGCACACAGTTCATAAAAATACATGCGTCAAAAATACAGTATCTCAATGACCTATGGATATTATATAAAAAACACGATTTTTTATACCGGTATTCAAATGAACAGGATATTTGACCAATGCTTGTTTAGAAAAGCCTCTCACAAAATATAAATTTTCATTCTAAATTAAATTGGCACTTTGGTATTATCTGTAAACCACTATATTTCAAGGACTTTTTATTACAGAGCCATTACTACATTATTTAAAGGAATAGATTTGATTTATTTTACTGTGAAAATTATATATCATTTTGACGATCAGTTATTGTTTTCTGCCTTCCAAAAGGAAGCGATGTCGGCGAGAAGGAGGTAACTTTATATCTATCTACTATGTGTTATTAGGCTCTATAGGCTGGTAAATACATACGTACGTATTATAAATATAAAAAGTTAAATTTAATATCTAAGAGCGCTCATGTGACGTTTTTCTTCTTTAGACATAAGTGCCAGAACGTTCAACATGATCTTACGTCGGAAATTTTGGATGGTCTGTGACGAAGTCTGAAGTCAGGAAAGTACCGATCGCAAATGCCCATGGCCATCAGTGATGGCACTCACATTTCCGGCTCAAAGAAAACATCCCTCGAGATAATACCCAAATTCAAGCTCAGATCACGTGAGCGCCCGTAATGGTTACTTTTATCTTTGGTACTAGTGACTTATTTACGATAATCTAATCTAAACCTACATATATCACGTAATAACAAGTATTACATAATGACAGAGTAATCTCATTTTCACGGACATCGTTTCCTTTTGGGAGGTAAATAAAAAAAACTAACGTCGTAATTATATGTAAATGGTGTAAAAATCAAAGAAAATTACAATAAAACCTATGCCCTTTTTAATATTGTAGTTTTTTTAGGTCCCCATTTCCCAAAAACATTGGCCTCTGGATAATAACAAAATACCACTGTTTTTATTATTAGTTAGATTGAATTAAAAAGATTACAATTCCTCAAAGAATCTTTTACACATCATACAATATCGAAAAAAATATATAAAATTATGAAATTTTTTCAAGTCTGAATTAATAAATTACTATTTAAAAAACTATCATTACAAGTAATAACTTATAATACTACGTAAAACATTTAGGTAATATCTAAATATTTGAAGATTTTTGAGGAATTTTTGTAGCTCAAATCAAGGTATAAATTGTATAAAACAAAATTTTGTTTATCGGAGAAGTTTCAAATAGTGAGTGTCGAATAATGTCAGGTCTGAGCTGACTTCGGCAGCATGTCAATCAGTTCCACCGCAAAGATAACAACGTCAGTTGGGGGGATTGGTAAGGGGGGGGGGTATAAAATCATACGTCGCATTCGCTTAGGGAGCTTTCCGTTTGTGTCGGGAGTCTAAATTTATTCAGAGATATTTCAAATCAGGTTGAAGGAATAAAAATATGTCTTTACATTATGAGAAACGTTAGCTTTATTTTAAATGTTACGAAAATAATATTTTGAAAAGATAGCGTATCAATTTATAGAATCAAGAGATTTACAAATCACACTTAAACCTACAGGAAAAGAAACCTACAGCTGTATTATAAGATTTTATATTAGTATTTGCAGCTTCCACTTAATCATTGTACATATTAAAGTTATATTTAACGCTTTAAATTGAAGGTGAGTTTAAATTTCTCATAAAAATATTTAGCAATTAGGGCTTAGTGTTATTTAATTAATACTTCTTGTAATATTGAAAAATCTAAATTGTTGTATTTTATTTTATTTTTAACGATTTTGAAGTGATATTATTTTAAAGTTAGAATAATTTGTTAAAAAACGTAGTTCATATATTTTTAGAAAGTTTATTTATACGTTTAGTTAGTTTAATAAAAATTATAGTTTACTCTAGGCCAGTCAGATGGTTTCCCAAATATGCAATTGATCTTAGGCTCTTTTCGTAACATGTTATTATTTATTGTAAATTAGAATAACATTTTTGGTTATTGTGATATAAAAAAGATAATTTAAATTAATTTTACACATAAAAAATAAAACAATGCTATATTCAATGTAGTTTACAGTGTTTTATCACTAGAGAAAAATAAATTAAATGAAATTGTAACCAATTTAACTTAAAATCCGTTGCAGTAAAGTATGCTAATCAGTGTATACAACATTTCACTTCCTCTCCAATGGCTTTATGTCTTTTATTGTAGCGTTACCAATTTACGAAAGTTTTCAAAACATAGAAAATTATAGAATTGTACTTAACAGTAAGTAAAGCAATTATAAGTTTTGGCAGAATTGATTGTTTAGCAATTTTGATGTAAAGAAAAGAGCAAAAGCACAGTTTTATTATCTCTACTAGTTATTAGTACATAGAACTCTTTCACTTCCAACGTGTGTAGTGTAACTACAAGTTGAAGTGTAGCATAAGCGTGACTTTATCGGCTTTAAGTACGCGTTGCTAATCCTTCCACTTTGTTCTGTGGAAAACGACTTATCTGGAATGGAATATTATTTAAACGCTTTCTATTTTTAATAGTGTAGTAGTAAGCTACACCACGTGGTTTATAACCAGCTTCACTGAGATGTTTATATAATTTAAAATATATGCCTCTTTCTGTGGCAGAGATACAGATAGACACAGGAAAAAACATTTCTATATTCTCGAGGGCGACAAATGAGAAATTTTGTCGGCCTACTGAAAGACAGCACAGAAATATCTCTAGTCTTTGGTGATACACTTTAATAACCCTGCACCACCACAGACCTAGTTTTCTTAGATGTATAAGTGGTTTCATGCTAACCCTAAAACATAAAAATGAAGTTTATCTAGAAATATTTTCCACATAATATGTTAAAATTTTATTTCATTCACATGCATTTCATAGCATTGTTCAATATAAAGCATTCCGGTGAAAAAGGGATTATTAATCTTCAGCCAATCACGAGAAATCTTGTCTTTCAACTCTCTTATACAGACGACTGATTATTATTGGTAATATTACGCAAGAGTGCAATTCAAACAAATCTAGTCTCCGAATTTTAATATATGTCTTTCAAATCTATAAATTTTATAATCAAATGTCAAATATTTAACACGTTCGCTGCGGCAAGAGCGGCCAATGATGTACCCGATATTCTGCAAAATTCGAACTTGCTATTTTCGTTGAATTGGCGTTATTTTGGTTTGATGCGCTATAAAATAATAATATTGGATTATATTACGTTCTTATGCGTTCGTAATCATCGGGACTGTCCGGACAGTGGCCCGCATTTTTGGCATGGCATCATTTATGTTAACATATGACGGGCTATATAAAATTTAACTATAACTTACCAAATTTGTTGTGTGATGTCCAAAAGTAGCAAGAATACTTCAATCGACTTTGATATGCATCAGGTTCCGTTGCTAGACAACGCTACTGTCCGGACAGTAGTCCCGCACATAGCGTAAAACACCCACAGAGCCCGCGGTACAGATCGCCGCCACGTGCTGTCCGCACAGTAAAACAAATAAAAATATCGTTTGAATAAATTTACTAAGGAGACAATACATACTGTATAAAAAAAGCAAAATATGTGTATAATGTGTACAAGAAAAATATTGATACCACACATATAGATAAAATCGCAATACCGGTAAAAGATTACCTTACTTTTAATTTTGTAGTAATAACCTATCCAATTTGTAAACAAGCCTAGCTGCTAATACGTCTACTCACGAAAACAATAACACAAGGGAAAAGAAATTAGGAACACGTGTTTTATTGTTTTCCTACTGGTTCATAATAGCAATAAACATGTGAAATTTCAGCTGTTTCGCTGGCACTGTCCGGACAGTGCCTCGCAGTTTTGGCGAGGGTCACGGGAATGTCCGGACAGTGGCTTGCAGCGAACGTGTTAAAAAAATTACTCTATTCAGCTTAATTTATACATTTATTTTTTGGTACTTTTTTAGTGCAGTTACTATTATCGTAAAAATATGCATTAATGTTCTACCAAACTCATGAAGAGGCATGCACCTTTTTAAATTCATTTTTGTTTCATATATATTAAAACGTGCCAAGTGTTATTAAAACAATTTATCCCAGAGCAGCGTACAGGATAATGACCTGATAGAGTCTGATTCTGCTTTTTAACACTCCGCATTAACATTGATGACTGTTTATTGTTCATGAAAAATTACAGATACATCTCAAAATATTTTGAAATAAACAAATACCATCAGGTTACGTACAACATTTCTACGTATTTTTGTAAATGTAACTAGTTTGAAGACGACATGTACATTAAGCAGACAATATGTGTCTACTAACAATGTTATATCGAAAACGCTGATAGTAAGAAGCGATATGGTAACACCGCCGCGCCTTGTAGAGTGAAAGATTACTATCTCATCAGTCACTGAACATGCCTTTCAACCTCACTTTAATTAACTTTCAGTACTGCATTCTAGATAATGTTAAAACTACTTTTCTACTTCTTGGTATGGAGTTAAATGTATTAAATAGTGATGTTATTGTACTATTAGCAGCACCGGTAAGCAGCTGTCAATAAAACAATGCATTACTTAATGTATTTTAAGTATTTTAAAGTATTCAAGAGTTGATATTTCCCTAAAGCACGATGGTATTGAAATACTCGGGAGGTATAACGCTCAAACTCATGGTTTAATTGTATTAAGATGAACAGATTAGATAAAGTCAACATATGTAGATTAAGAATAAGCCATACATCTATAAATAAGACATAATTAAAAACCTACTTCATTTTTCATTTTACCCCACTTAGCTTAGGGTACACAGAAGGAGTAGAACATTTAATTTTGATATGTCCTCACTATAAATGTATTTGAAATAATCAGCTCAAGGTAAAATTAAAGAAATAAATTTGAGATATTACATGAGCTCTTAAATTATACGACTTTGAAATTAATACATTTTTAGTAACAATAAATATAACTGTGAAGGAGCGATACATTAAATACATTAGAAAACAAGTATATTTTCATTTATGGGTTTCTCGGTCCATGGTTTCCACCCAATTTCTGATTGTTAGGAAAGTTTGGCGGTTCCCAGACAAAAATATATTCTTCATCCCGACATCCTGCTTTCCATTTCATACATCCTTAGAATCTTCCCTCTTTGACTAACATTACACTTATAGGACATCTTTTATATGTAAATTTTATATGTTCCTTATAACAATATATATATATATATATATATTTACCATAAGTCAGAACTTGTCATACGTAACATGTTATATTGTATGGCACAGTATGTCTTTCAGAGGGGAACCATAGGCGCACAGCGTATTTTTGTGCTCAATGCCCAGGAGAACCAAGACTTTGCCCAGTGGCTTGTTATGACATGTTCAAAACTCTGTAGAATTTAGACTAAGCAAGGTTGGACGGGGTTGTAAATAGCATTTTTGCTAAAAAATATTAGGTTAAAGTGTAAAGAAAACTAGACGATTTTATTTGTTAAATAAATACAGTTTATGATAAAACAAGTTACTGTGTTTTTTTTTTTGTGATGTAGATTACGTAGTGCGCAGAGTCGCCGGCAGCCCTATGAAGTGTTTCATTCCAGTACTCAGGGTACGCCCATGAATGATACATTACTTCCTCCATTGAATGAAGTTGAAAATTTTTTTCTACATCAATTGTTTACCTCATATATAAGAACCAAGTAGAATTGTATTTACTTTAATTCAAGTTTACCAAGAGTTTTTTTTTTAATTTTCTTAATAGTGAATGTGATGTCTTAATGTCTTGTGATTGTTTTTTTACAATTGCAAATTTATCATAAATACTCTGATTTGAAATATTCTTATCGTTTTCTTTATGTTTTGCGCTTTACAAGTGAAAAAGTCTTAATTTCTTTCCAAAATATCACATATATTGTTCCAAAAACTCAATTGCTCCATTAACTTAGAGAAATATTTTTTTTCAAATTGCTAGTTTCCCAAATTAATATTCTATATACTATTTGATGCATAGCTTTGGATAAAATTAAATAACTATTAAAATGTGTCAAACTAATTCCCTTATCTGAATAATATATTTTTAACTAATGATACATTCCGTTATATTGAGAAGAGTTGCACATAGCTTATTTTTATAATATTTTTGAGAAAGTGGTGGATCTTTATGAAATTAGTGTAAATATGTGGGATATTGTATATCAACTTCAATAGCATATCCTCATAAATTATTACAAAAGTTACAAAATTGATTGATTGATTTTCTTCTTCAACTTTATCAGTTTTCGTATTCCATTTTATATTATTAAAATTAAATTTCGTGAAAGTGCCCAGGATCTTGTACATATGTTACAATAAAAGATGACGTGCTTTTTATGGATATTGTTAGTTTAGTTATTCTGATAGTAGGGGGAGTAGTTTTTCTCTTTTCTAAGTTGTTTCTTTTATTTTGTGAAATGTTTTATTTTTTTAAACGATAGTTTAGAAAAATCATTGAATGAAAACAGATAATGAGTAGAACGATTGATATTTATATACTTATTGTCAGAATTGTAAGGCCTATTCACTAAGATAAATTGGCTAATTCAATAGTATTAAGGAATACAAATCAAACAAGTGATATTTTAGTCAGTATAAACTAATTAACAATAATTTATGGTTTAACAACACTACAACTTGAGCAAATTAAGATATTACTCAATATAATAGTACTCATATATGTGTATTGCAAAAAGTATATGATTTGAAATTGACCGTTCGTGTCTTCATGATGGACATTCATAAACATATTTAAAGTCTAAGTTAGATCTCTGCATAATTCGACGACGTCCTAGATGAATTCATGATATCTATTTAACATATTGTTTTATTTTTCTGTCCAATTTATGATCTTCATGAAATTATCAGGTTTAGGCTTATCATAACTAGTTTTCAATTAGTCATACCTGCAAATGAAACCTACACATTTATTATTCGTATAGTTGTTAAACCAAATATGTATAATTTATAAGAGTACCTAATGATATAAATTTTATAAGCTATACAGTGTTTTGTGACTATTGGAAAGATTGTTAGGCTACACCGAATTACATACACATCACCCATGTCATTATTGATGTCTCCCTCCACCATTCCTTAACATGGGCTAGTTAAAACTCCATGATGCGAAATAGTGCACATTACTCTGTAAGATTATCGGTAACACTTATCAATTAGAAGTATACACTCCGGAAATTCACAAACATTATCAATACTTAGCTCTTTGCGACAACCACATTATTAAGTGCTAGATTAGATATTATTTGCTGAACTTGAGCAAGTCTAAGACTCATAGCGTTGGAAAATTTATATTTCTGTCAGTAAATCTGTCTACACGATATCTCGATAGCGAACTGACCTATATACTTGAATTTGGTTTTATTTTGAATTTCTAAATAAGAATTTTCCATTCATCATTAGATTGCACGATCTATAAGCTATTTATGAAATTATTCAGGATATTCATAATTGGGTTACAGTCCTTTAGTACTTTACTATGAGGAGTTATTGTCATGTCATTATTAAATGAGTGCGAAATTAGGTACTATTCAGAAAACACTATATGGAATTATAGTGAATTATAGTAAATAAATATTATTAAACTAACAACGTCATTGAAACATGATCCGAAAAGAGGTATTGAGAACATTTATAGTTTCATTTTTAAGAACTTACAGCAAGAAAAGGAGAGATAGTATCTGGCTTTGCTTTAAAAAAAGAATTTGAATATTTTAAAAAGTATGAAATAAAAAGAATAATTATTTTATTCACACTATAAATGACCTGGGTAAGTAAAAGACTATTCAATTTATTATTAAAATTAAAAAACACAAGAACATATATTTTGTGTAACTTTATTTTAATATTGATAAAGAAGCGTTGGTTAGTTACTCTAAAATATGTAACCATATAGTAACTAATTTTAAGCGCCAAATACCACACTAAAGCTTTCTGTAAAGAGATGCAGCCATTATGATTGATTACCCACAACAGTGCACTCAATTCTTTCCTTTAATATAGAGTGTAAGGTTAAGATCGCACGCTACAGCCATTGATTTAGAATGCTTGGTTGATTACTGCTAGTGAGATATTGTTATGTGGCCTATCCCGTAACTGCTACACGATGAGTCCATTTATTTCCTGTACTCTAGGATTAACGATTTAATCCACCCTTAGAGGAGATGAGCTATATAACTTAGCAAGAAATGTTGTTAACAATAGTAGTTATTGTAATAAGACCGATATGAACATCTCTAATATCTGGTCGTAAAATAAATATTTTTTGTTAAGGTTTAAGTCAGTAGCTTTTCAAATCAATAGTGATATAGTTACTCATTTAAATCGCTACTGGCCACAGCAATGTACTACACACTCACTACTCACTCCACTCAATCAGTGATTAAATAACATGTATGGGACTCTGTGTTCATACTTAAAGTGGACAAATACACTTGGCTCCAAATCATTGGCCAAACTTCTCTTTGTAAGTTAACCAGATACCCAAGAAACTATTCAAGGAAATTGACGTTATCCCGTTAGTAAGCACCTGAAAATGTGAGAATTCACTTTCAGTTCTAAAAATATGGAGCATTAAATTACAATGTTTGATCAGAAAGGGACGGCATTTTAAATAGTAATATGTGTTATATTTAATTTGTATATAATATTTCCGACATAATTCTTCAAAACCTTTGCCAGGCAGACAAATCTTCTGATGTACTTATTTAAGTCGAAACGTAGAATCTTTACCAATAGAAATAAATTATTAGTACAAATTTTTGTTTAGTTTATTCAAATAAACTTAGGGTACATGATAAATAACCCAATTTTTCATTTTCCAGTAAATTGCATAATAATACAATTATATTATATTATAGTTTACTGACGTAGGACTGAAAATAATTTGATTATAAATAAAAAAATATTAAATGTCAAGTACGCAACTCGCCGGAATTAATAACGTTTATCATATTAGCATGGTACTGAAACTAGTATAACTTGTGTGGGACTTAGTGTTCATACTTAAAGTTGACAAATACACTTGGCTCCAAATCATTGGCCAAACTTCTCTTAGTAAGTTAACCAGATACCCAACAACTGTTTCATTGTATAAGCATGAAACTATAATTATATTTTTGTTTAGTTGTGCTACATAAAATATAACTATAGAAAACTCAAATGCATATAAAATTGCTCTTGGTCGTATTTGCAAGTATTTTTATAACGTTCATGTCGGTTTTAACAGTTCTAGTCTGACTGTAATAAGTGAATGTTAAAATTGAAATTATGATCGGCCTAAGTCAAAATACAATATATAATATATACAATTATTTCTAACATGTTCGAACATACGGTAGAAATCTCCTATAGTACTAAAATTAAAAGAATATAAAAAAAATTCTCACCAAGCTGTAGAATATATTACGTTACCGTGGACAGTGTGTTAAAAGTAGGTCAACACATGACAGTTATTGCGCCAGATAATGGAGGTGTGAGAGGACGCGTCAGTCCGCAGCAAATCCCCGTGTCAGATTCGACATCACGGCTGAACAGCCTGTAGCGCCGCTGTGATACCCTTGTCGGTCAACTATACCGAGTATGTTTTTTCTGCTAATGATAGCATTCTTTCAAATCAATGTACATAATTTATAAAACGTTTCATTTCCATGTATCATAAACACATCAATTAACAGAACTGGGAAAAAACACAAAGAGTATACAGATTTGTATTGAAAAAGAATAAAAACAGTAACAGATTTAAAAATTGTAAAAAACTGTTACGAAAAGTATAAATGTTTGTTTATTTAGTATAACAACAAGGAGTACACCAGACAACATATTATGTAAAGATATCAATGAGTCTGCTAGCAAAATTTCATGTTTATAGCTCATTTATTCTTGAGATGTCCCATGAACAGAAAGATAACCGAATAATAATACAGAAAAGACATGTTCATATGGCCTGGTAGAAAAGGGAAATTCTACCAGCCTAATAAGACATTCAATGACGCTCAGCAAGTTCCATGGGCGGACATACAAGATAAATCCATCTTGTCTATGTATAAATAAAATAAAATAAAAATGTATTGTAAATATCTTTCTTGGGATATCTTACAATTGATTAGATTACATGTGCTACTATGGTAATTCTTAAAATGTCCTATGAATATATACATTTTTACAAGTATATTTATTCTGGAATTCTCTCGATGTACTTATAAAAAGCCAATGTACAAGTGATAGCTCACGCTCAGTTAAATTTCCAGACAGAGGTCTTTTATCAACTCGATGTTGGCTCTATTAAAATGAAACTTTATAGAAAATTTCAAGTATACTTGTCAGATTGATATCTATATTGCACGCGCAGACTTAAGAACACAAAAAAAATTATTTTATTGAACGAGTGATAGGCTTTGATTAGCACTAAATAATCAGTTATGAGAATTAGATCATTTATTTAAAAACGGTAGTCTGAGATAGATAAATTTTTAGTAATACAGAAAAGTTATATATAAAATTATAAAAATCCATACGACTGTAAACTATATGCTAGTTTTAGCAAAACCTGATCGTTGGTCTTTGAATTATTAAAATACCTATGAGAAAGTGTCATGCATGCATTGACGGTATTATATGTTATATCAGGTTATCCTAGTATATAAATTTCTAATGTTATTAAAACTTCATAAAAAGCTTGTGATACCATTCCAATACAATTGAACTCTACATACAGATATAGAGATACGGATATTTTATGAATGAAATAATTGATATCCTAAATTTTAAAATTGTATTTTATCATAAAAATTTACCAGTTATTTTGTTATTTCTCAAATATATTAAACAAGAATTATAATTAATACGTGTCAATAAAATGAATTGGTTTTCCAATAACTGTGTTTAGTGTAATAAGGTTAAGTATAACAAAATTAATTCTATTGTTAGTACTGAAAAATTACTTTTATCCAAGTTTAAAAGTTAGTGAATTACATAGTTTATTTAAAAAATATACTAAATTTGTAACTATTTACATCTAGCCTTTATTCTATATATGCCTGCAATATCTGATTTTGCAGGATTTAAAACAAAAACATGAAGCTCCAAATATCCAGGGGCGCTCAATAAGACGTACTAAACATAAAAATTTAAGTCCCTTTCCATTTCTTCAAGAATTGGTTTTTAAGGAGGCCTGTTGAATTGCCAAATCCGATTTCGTGTTTAAATTAATTGAAAAAGACATATATAATCAAAATCAAAGTAATATTACAAAAAGTAGTGGCAAAAAAGAAGTTAAACTACATATTAAGTTTTTTTGGTCTTTTTGTATGTAACTAAATATAGGTGTCAGTTTTAACTCAACTATACGATATTAAAAATATAAAAAATTATTCCCTACAAAATTTAATATAATTTTTTTAAGTAAGATGATGTTCAATTATTAATTGTGTCTTTTTGTTAATTGCGGAAGTGTACATTAGTATACTACAATATATAAGAGATACATAATTCCCAACCCAACGTGTATATTACGCGATTTTGAATAACGTAACAACATAATGGTGACTTAAAATTATGAAATAAGCAATGTTCTTACATGTACCTAATTGATAACAGGTTGAGCTTAATAATAGCTTCGACGGTACGTTCCGTCAACTGAGAGCAACTTCTAACTTTGCACTCTCCAGGTAATATCGTGGCGTATTGACCAAACCTGACACAGTGACCCTTTCAGCAAACTGCGTCTTCAGGCTATATGAAACGTGGCTTAAATAATTTTAAAGATCACAAGTATTATTAAAAAGGAACTTACCACTCGTATTAAAACTGAACCCTAAATTACAGTGCCCTTATTAATATAGGCCCTTAAACAAATACTTTTTAATACAGATGTATAATTTAATTTTTATAAGAAAAGTAAGGATTCACTTCTTCAGTGAACTCAGAAATGAGGCTTGACATGAATTAAAGATTTTAAAAATGTACTAATTCTTAAACTTTTTCAGAGTTTATAGAAAAATGTTTTCGAGCCTATTCAAATTGATAGATATTTTTAAATAACAAGTTCTATATCGAACGTTTTCACAGCATCAATAAAAGTAAAATTTTATATTTCGTTGTATTGCATAAATAGAATTTTACACAGTTTACTTAAATTAAAGGTTAAGGAAAATAGTACATTTTTCAAGTCAGTACTGTCAATTAATAATACTTTTTATATTAACAACTTTTTAAAGATAAACATCCTACAAGGTAGCTTGTAACGCTATTCTCTTTGCATATCCTCAGAAAGAAGGTTAACGAATGATGACTGGAACACACTGGGTAAAGTGAAGAACAAAAGGAAATTTTAAACAAAGGGCTCATACAAGCATAGCATCACAAATGAGAACGTTTAGCAGCGTGGGCATGGACAAAGTGAATGGACGTATAGGGTGGGGAGTCTGGGTGGTAAGTATATGCGGCAGCTATAACTTCCATTAGTTGTAAATACTGTTTGATACTTCCTTGAATGCAGAAATACAACCCTAAGAAATGTGTAACCTCAAAACGAGTTTCTTTGAGAACGAACGTAAGGGTGGCTGACCAGAAAAGTGTTTAATTTATTATTCACGATTAGAATGAGATTTTCTCAGGGAATACTCCTAATATTATATAAAGAATTATATAATAATATAACATAATTATATAAGGAATTTCAGACACATTGAACTTTATAAGACATTCATTAAAATGTCTTTGGTCTACACTAATTTTTGCAGAGGATTTTATTTTAAAAAAAAAAGCCAAACATTATCCCCCCTTGATTGAAATAAAGATGTTGAAGGTCTTTTTTAAAATACAACTACTTCCACCGTCTTTGTTCTAAAAATTATATATCTGATGCTACTAATCAAGAAAGAAATATAAGGTGGTATGAAGTACTCTAATTTTTTTCCGTAAGAGAATTTGGGAAATAAATTGATCCACAAATGGCTCTTGTATACAGTTTTACGCATTTTTGGGCATTTTTGGTTCGAGTGAATTACATTTTCGGACTCATAATTGAGTTTGCGTGTTACCTCAATCAAGAATGTATAGGTAAGTATACAGTGTGGATTACTGACCCTTAATGCTATATTGTGTTACAAAAAGTCTTATTTTCTAGTTTAAAGATACAAATAGGATAAATACTGCTACATAAAGGTCTTGTACTAAATTAGATTTAAACACGCAATTATGGTGTACTATCTGTAATCAAAAACTCGTATAGCCTCGAATATAAACATAAGAGCGTCATTCTTCCAATCCCTTTCATTTCACAGTCCATATGAAGTAAATTTCCCCATAATGCGTCCAATTAATACTCCATAAATGTTATGGAATTATTTCCAGCCAGGAAATGTGTACAAAACTGGAATAAATGTAGTTTTTAAGGAACAAAGGAAGAAGAAATCTCCAATCGCGGGGGAATTTGGTGAATGCAAATTTTGTTCAATGTAGATGTAAAAGTGCAAAATTGTTGTTGGTTGAATTCACTTTAGTATCACATTCTCTTCTAATTTTTCAAATTCCAGAGTTTATAAAACCATACTGTAAGTGATCCATGTTGAAGAAAACATAATTTTAAATAAAAAGTCTTTTACATCCCCGGTAGGGATTAGTTTGAATCATATTATTTAATTATTCCATTCTATACCTACAAAATCATTCTAACCAGTTAAATCAAACGAGATTATTTCCTCAGTATTACAAACCTATAAAAGCATTATAGAGCATAATGGAGAATTTAAGAGAGTAGAGAATAAATTATTATAACAATAACCCTATATTGTGGAGTTCATATTAGTGTATCTTACTTAAACGGAAAAAAAGATATTAACAAATAATAATGTTCAGTTTATTCTCAATTAAACAACAGTGATCGAAATAATAAATATAAACATATATCATCCATATATTAGAACAAGTTTAATCAACTGTTCAAGGTGGATCGAAGCCATAGCAAGAAAGGATAGATTCATACGTTAAAGAATTTGGGAAACTTTTTACCTCATTTGGACTTCCAGGTGTGGGCAGGAAAATGGCGTTATTCAAAGAACTACTGCCTGACATCATCCATGATAAAGAACAGGCAATCGAAGAGATTCTTGGAAACGGGTGAGAAATCACTGAGTGTTAAGCAGAATGAGGGAAGTAAAACTAAGGAAATATGAACCATTAACTTACTATAAACTCGGCTCTTTTAACATCAATCCATTTAAAGTTTGGCAGACCTTACAGAACTCATTTTGGACTATTTAACCCTATTTAACTCTCTCTCTCTCTCTCTCTCTCTCTTCTCTCTCTCTCTCTCTCTCTCTCTCTCTCTCTCTCTCTCCTCTCTCTCTCTCTCTCTCTCTCTCTCTCTCTCTCCCCCCCCCTCTCTCTCTCTCTCTCTCTCTCTCTCCCTCTCTCTCTCTCTCTCTCTCTCTCTATAACACACACACATTATTTTGGGTATTATATAAAATATCCGTCGTTAAAATATCATAGAGTTCCATACAAAAAAGATGAAGATGGAGATGAAGTTTTATTGTGACATCATTTTAAAAGGTTTAATTATTAATAACGTTTTTAATTTTAGTTTTCCTGCTTATTTGTTATTTTATTATTTTGAGGCATTTTAATTTTGAAATACATACTTTAATTAATTCTCGTGTTTATAAGATCAATGACACGAGAGCCAATTAAAAAAGCTACTAAGATAAGATCATTTACTTTTTGAAATCTGAGAATTTTAAATTCCTTTACGGAAATTAAACAAGCTTTAACTATTATTAAGTTATTTAAATCATAACGTGATGCTTTTTTGCCAAGAATATTTCAATACTATTACTAACTGTTCCCACGTCAATTCAAATAAAAGTCCGTGTTGCGTGCATTGTGTGTTTCCAAATGAGTGGTCAATGCTTCGTTATAGCTTAACAATGAAAGGCATATTTTGCTTTATATAACTTCGTTATGAATATATCGTTAGTTGGTTCAATCACAATCATTGTATTCAGATTGTTAAGAAAAATCAAATAATAAGGTATATAAAAAAATCTTTACTTTTATTGTTGTACTTTAGTTCTTAACCCGTTTTGATGAAGGCATTTTTATCAGATATGCTGATTCTAACCACTTTCTTACTAGTTTATAATTTGTTTTTAATCGTGTCTACTTGTATTTATTCATTAACACACTAACTACAACAACACCTAAATTACCTAATTTTCATAGTGCATGTGAAAAAATATTTTTAAAACATGTTTATTTATAAGGTACATGTAATAAATGAACATTATAGTTACTTTAAAATATTGACGCAACATATTACCTACATTTTATGCTTGAAAATGTATTCTATGAGTACAAACAATTTAATTTATATTACAAATATATCACTGTTAAATTTTGCGTACGATTCAACCTACTGAAATGGTTGGAGAAGGTCAATTGTGCCTGACAACATTGTATTTTTTATTTAAATGTGGATGGGAGAGTTAAACTACAACATGCAACACAGTATGGTTCACGCTGACTTTTACACTTATTACAATTTTACGATAAAACAAAAATCCCTAAACTTGCTAGGACATCCATAGTTCGACATACGTTCTTCCAGAATGTGTACTTACTTACATAAAACCATGTTTAAAGCCAAAACTCACACATACATATTTTGCGATTACCCGTGTGTAACAAGTACTACACTGTGCAATAAAACGTGGATGCACAATATTGCTGCATGTCTCTCGTTTGTTACACGTCTACAAGTCGGTCAGCCTATCTTTATCAATCAATCTTCACGTTTAAATGCATTGAATTACCTTATAATCAATTTATTGCGTCAATTGTACAATTCACAGAGTAAAGAGTCCTAATAATTTTATTTCAATGCAAAATCCATATTTTAAGGCATTGACAATGAGATTTGTCTGAAAGTATTTAAAAATACTTTATCGTTCACAACGAGCTACACTTTTCCAAATAAAATTGTGAAATAAATTTGTTTACAACTCACCTAAGTTATATTAAAGTGCTTGTAAAATCTTTACATTACTTTTGCTTATTCATTAATCGTAATATAATACAGAATTATTAAAACCCTTCTTGACATTAATTATTTATGTTTACTTTGTTATTTTGTTTGAAAAGCTATTCATTGGTGAGGTTGATATAAATTATATTTTTAGAAATTACTGGTCGAATACTAAAAATTTGGATATAACTTATCTTATCATTTCATGTCCTTATCATCACCTTACTAGGAAAATCATATGAGTAATTGCAACATGTTGTAAGTTTGACTACTTAATCCATGTATAAATAATACCTGAACTTTCTTTTTTTCTTCATAACGTCTTTGTAATTATCGTATAATGAATATTAAATCTGAAAATAGGTATTTTATTACCTAATCATCGGTGAAAAAAAATATACACAACTGTTTTGTATAAGACGGCTAAATCTGGAAATCCAGAAGAAGTTTTGCGTTTTCACCTATCATTGGCCAAAACACATAGTTCATAGTAACATATTCCAAAACAAATTAAAATAATCACAAAGTTAGTAAACGTATAATTAAACTATTTTGAATAAAGATTTATTAATAAGACTAATACTACGAGTATGTATAATATATATATATATAAGTAAAAACTTTCCTACAAAATCGTTCCTATTTCCCAAAAAGCAACGTGAAGGATAATGATTGAAAAATTTTGAATGTTTAATTAATGTACGTTATCTCATATATGAATTATTACATATACAATATTTTCATAAACGAATTTGAACTTAGGAACGCTTTTTGTCACATTAAAGTTTACGGACTTATGTTGCATTTTGAAATTTGCATATAGTTTGGGGGAGGTTTCAGACGCTTTTAATAAATTTGTGAAACGTTCCTATCTCAAATTCTTTCGCAAAAATTCTTTTAAAATTACACATTTTTTAATTGCTTATTATATTTCAAATGTTTCTAAAATTTATTAAATAAAATATATGTTGGGATTGAACTCAATCTTCTTTAATGAAAAGGAGAGATCAGTCAAGTAGGTGTGTTTGCCAGCATTCAAACTGCTTTAAGTTGTGTTGTAGCACAGGAGGCTACCATATAGACATAAGTAAACATCCTACGTACTCCTATATATCATTGATATGTGGAAAGAAATTTCAAAAAAAATTTCTCTGCTATCGCTGAACTGATTATGAGGAAAAAATGCTAAACGGGTTTTAAGACAGACCTACCTCGCTCAGTCAGTAATGTTATTCCACCCATATAATTATTCCCCATTAGTCAATGCCAAGTTCAATCACAGAATATCTATTCTTACATTTTTAGTTACGTCTCTTTTTACAGTAAATTAGGATAATTTGAAATATTTTTCGATTGGACTTTTAGGCTTTGTGGCCTAGTTACTATCGAAAAATCAGTAACCACCGTTTCTATATTTCTATTTTTACTCTTTGATTGTTATAAGATTGTTATTTTATTTTGTCGAAATTGACAGTTTTATTTTAAATATTTTTTAATAGACAACTTATTTCCTTGTTATCTACTTCCCGGCAATTTGAGTGCTGCGGTTTTGCCAATGAAAAACACCATTTCCGTTTGAATTTTACGCAACGCATATACAAGGTAGGAGTACGCAACACAACGTGTCGCGTAAAACAGGCTACGCTGAAGTTAATAAAAGATTGTCAAGTCTGCACAAAATAATTCCATTAGTTAGCCAAAATGTTACCTAGTCACATGTTAAACTGTGACAGGATGAAATTGTACACAGTTTGTTAATAAATTTAACCTGCACTTTTTCGTTTGCCATCATTTTTACCTGTAAAACCAATGCAAAAATGATCTTCTAAATCATATAACACGCGCGATTGCCAAGCGCAATGTCGGTTGTATAGAAATAAGGCTTCTTGTATATTGTAGAGAATCCCTTATCATATCCGTGTGATTGATAACACCTTTCATCATCAATGACGTGTATCACGGTGTCTATACTTATGATATTACGGTTGATTTTTACTTAAATTTCTTTTCGTTAGTACTCATTTTATTAATAGTAACTATTAGATTTTCAGTGAATATGAACTCATGGTTCATATTAAAATGTTGTACAAGGCTTGAAAATTAACACCAAAATTTAAACCTCTTTATATTTAAACATGAGTTCTCTCTTTATGAAATGCCCTATAAATGTATCTCAACGAAAAAGTTTAAAGTTTATTTAAATAACATACAGTTTGGATCTTCAACCGAGTAAGTTTACGATCGTGTTATGTAAGTTTGCACAATGAATGTGTTATGGTAGGGATTTGTAAACTAATTACACCAAGCGATTATATTACCAGATGGTGTCGGAGGTACATTTAGTATTCATTCACTTAAAAGTTTACCCTTTCCCAAGTTGTTGATAGTATTAACTTTGTCACTTAACATAATGAATAATTTATGCTCAAGACTTTTGAGCCGTAACATCTTATCTTTGTTAGAGTGGTAATAGTTTCTATAATACTCACATTTTCCTCTCTTCTACGTTATTAAAGCCATATGTTATACTATTTATAACATCTTTTGAATTCTGTGCATATTTAAATTTAACTTGTTCTGTTACCAAAATCCAAATATGATAAAATCACAACACACTGCTTGATGATCGACTTTACGCTAGAAATTTTGGTCCTTCCTAATATATTTTTGGTACTAAGTAACTGAAAACGTAACAATAACAGTTAGATATTTGATTATGTTGATTTAAAAATTTCTCGCCTAAAATATTTTTAGTTTGTAAAATGTGTCCTTAACTTCCATACATTTAAGAACGTGTGAATATATCGTCTTCATCTACAATTATTGACTATATTGTAATTGTAATAATGATATAAGTTATTGTGTCATTATTATTCTTTATGCTTCTTCATCTAAATTTTAAGTTAGTAAATTATTCATTCCAAAAAGGAGTGTTTCCCTCTCTCCTGAAAATTCCTAAAGTTATTCCTATTTTTAAGAAAGACGACCCAGCTTCAATTACTAATTATCGGCCTGTCTCAATTTTGCCAGTGATAAGCAAAAGTTTTGAAAAGCTATTTCTTATAAGAAGGCTTCACTTTTTGGACAAATACAATCAGCTCTCAAGTGAAAAATTTGGTTTCAGAAAGGGCAAATCGACAACAGACGCAGTTGTGATTCTTGTTGATATGATTGTAGAGGGAATTGAATGTCGAAACCACACAATGAGTTTGTTTTTAGACCAGTCCAAAGCATTCGACTGCGTAGATCACGGTACACTGCTCGACAAACTTGAGTCCCACGGCATTCGAGGCGTGCCTCTTAAATGGCTTAGCTCGTTCCTAAGTCAGAGATCCCAAGTTTTCCAAATATCAAATAAATCATCCAAACCAATAGACCTGAGATATGGAGTCCCTCAAGGTCTATCCTCAGTCCTGTGCTTTTCCTGCTTTACGTGAACGATATAAAATCATCGCTTCTGCATGGAAAATTAATGCAGTTTGCCGATGATACGACTCTTTTTTTCAATGCAATGTCAAGCGACGTTTTGGAACAACAGGCTTTTGTTGACATCAACAACTGTGTCCAATACTTCCACAGCCTCAATCTAAAAACAAATTCTTCAAAAACCAACGTTTTGAATTTTGCTTTGCGCACTGCAGGCAACCAGTGTGAGCCGGCCATTTTGTTAGATGACTCCACACTGGAAGAAGTCTGCTCTTCAAAATTCCTAGGAATGCACCTCGATCGAGGGCTGACTTGGAATGAACACATTGACCATGTTTGCGCAAAAATCTGCTCAGGCATTTTTGTTTTGAGATCTTTAGCCAAATACTGTCCGAGTCAGGTACTGATTACGGCGTATTATGGCTTGATTTAACCCATCTTGCCTACGGAGTGGTCCTTGGGGAGCTTGCGCAAACACTCAGTTTCAAAGAGCATTCAGACTCCAAAAAAAAGTAATTAGAGTAATCGCCAAAATCAAATTTAGAGAGTCGTGCAGGGAAGCTTTCAAGAAATTGCAGCTGTTGACTCTGGCGTGCCTCTACATTTTGGAAACAACTTTGTTTTGTATGAGTAAATGTGCCTTAACCAGAGGCCAAGACATACACATGTATGAGACGCGTGTCAAAGCAAATATACAATTTCGCTGCAATAAAAAAGATTTGGATTTGGATTTAGAGGCTTCATGATGAGGCTAATGATTATATACTGTATACGTACGTTGGACCTACATCTGCCTATTACATTCAAAATCTTGTAATACCGCCACTTCTAATCTGTTTCAGATATAAAGAATAGCTTAAACATAGAATTATTTAATCGCGTGTTTCTTCCAATTGTAGCTACAATTGGTTTAAAGAAATATTTTTGTATCACTTCTCAGTGTATCAGTGTTTCGTTCAGCTTCTTCACCTATGCCCTCCCTCAGTATCAAAGAATATCAATTTGAGTACCTCACATAAATATATCACAATTTAATTTAGTAGAATTCTGTATTAACTAATTGGGTTGAATTCTCATCCGCTGCTATGTACGTTAAAACTGTACTCAAGTACTATATAATTATAGTTGTTAAGCCATATTTTATTATCTAAATGTCATTGTAACTAATGTAATTATCAATACAGTTGTTAATAAATAATGTCAGTTTATATTTATTCATGCAAAAAGAAAATAATGGAAAACTAAATAGCGTCTATATAAAACACTGCATATTGCTACAATAAATACATTTTAATTAAATTACTTTTCAGAATATTTGTGAGTGATATTTTGAGATTTAAATATTAAAAATTTTATTTTAATATACAAGTAATTTACATGCCAAATTTGGTTCAAATCTGTCCAATTGACCTATACACCCAACAGCCTCAAAAACCTTCACATTATCATACAAGATAGAATATGCCACAAACCGCGTAAATAAACATTGTTCGCGGAGAGATATTCGAAATCTCCCAGTCTGTATTTAATAATTTGTTGACAGATAGGAGGGCAGACAATCAAATCGAAAATATAAGTTTAAATGCACTAGCAAACGAAATATTTGTTAACATAGTGAGCGATAGAACTTATTTACGCTCAGCCAAATTCCATGGTTGGGCAATTTGCTACATCATAGTACTGTTCAATTCTTATCTATTAATGAAAGAATTTTCAAGATATCTGGTCAAACGATTCATTAACATTTTTACAGTAACTGGATTTTATATCAGTGGTAAATAACTAAAGTCTGTAAATCAAGTAATTATAAAATGATGGCAGATACGTTGGGATAGCAAGGCTACATGTGTTTATTTGTTACAAGGTAAAATCTGAAATGTATGCATTAAGTTTGTTTTTAAATGTATTCATTCTACTATTTTCTTGTTGACCAAAAAGCCAATGTAGAAATACTCTCTAACGCTCACCTAAGTACTAGGGAGGATTCACATGCATTATAATTGAACTCAGCCTTCTTCATATAAAAATTAAGCTTCATGTAAAATTTCATTCTATATTTCAGTTCCGTTTTCTTTAAATCATGTGGCTACACTGACAGCGAGAAATAAAATTGTTCAGCTCCACAAGTGACAGGGTTCATTAACGCTCAGCTAATTAGTAGAATTGCAATTTTTATCTAAGAATATCTATCTTGGCACATTTATTGAGTACACCCGAATATTTTTGTTACAAATACCACTAGCAGTGTATTCCCTATATGTATTATCCTAGTTCCCAATTTCAGCATTAAATTGTATTTTTTTTGTTTTGTCGAAATGACAAAGTTTTTTTACATTGTAAAACACTATAAAAACGAAAAGTAGATTAATTTTACATCAATATAAACAACGATAAAGAAGAAATTTTTCGGGGTCTTGAGATTTAATTTACTCTTCTTATTCACTGCAAATAAAAAATCCATCACCCTAAAAAGTGCGCTTAATACTACGATAACGTTGTTTACGACCTCTTAATTTGTTGAGATTTGGTATTCTGGTATTTAGTTAAAATTTGGTATTCTTTTCGAACAAAATCTCATAAAATTATCGTATTTAACATAATTGAACATATTGCACTTGTTATATTATGGTATGTGGGGATGTTTAGGGGCACTAACTGAAAAATATATTGTATTTAATTAATTAATTAATTTAAAATTGTTTGACTTAAATTAACCTAAATTATCGTTTCCTACCAGTAATGCATCTAACTTTTTCTGAATATTTAAAATATACCAGATCCAATAAATATACTGTATATTCAACCATTAATTACTCATTATTACCTTTAATAACCCAATCAAATCATATTTTAACATATTATATTACAGGAAAGGTGATCGGTATTTTCTTTTTTGTAACACGATTTATCAATTTGATTAACCTTTCATTAATTTTTTAACGTTTATTTTTTAACTTTCGTTAACAAAAAATAAATATATATTGTAATTTCAACTCAGAATTCTTGTTGAAACCAAAGTCGTATGGTCACTTGCCACATACGAAAAATATGATTAGAATTGACCTTTATAAAAGTATGATATTTATATAACACGAGAAGGTTCAAATATAACATTTTTGCAGCGTATGTATATCGTATAAATATATACAGAATTCAATAGAAATTTCAGCGAATAGTTGTATGAAATACATCAAAGATATCAAAGGCTACCTTTACTGAATGACCGGATGTCTATGACTTCTTTTATAAATATGTACACATATAAAATAAAAAATATTATGAAAGAAAATATTTATGTAAATGAAACTTAAGTTGTTTTATAGTATTAAGTCACATACACGTTAAAACCTATGAGACTATATATTTTTGCAAATTTATTGTGTGCATTAGTCGAATAATCAAGTATAAATAAATCTATACCAGTGATTATTGGCTGAAATTAAAAAAAAATGTTGGTTGCGGAAACAATATGAGGATTATCATTGTAACAAACTTAACGATTGATTAATTAGTTTAAATACAGTCTAATCCTATACATGTACTATTATACATATTATATAAATTTTTAAAATGTTTTGAAATATGTTACAAAAACTTGTGTTTGGATGTTGTACGATAATGCATACAGAATAATATAATATGAATATATTTCGGAGAGGCAAGACCCACGCGGTCTAAGACAGGTTTAAGGTTTTTTTCAGAATCTTCAACCTTATTCTCTATAGACTCTTCTACTTAATTTTTATTTAAAGTTTGTTATTTACGATTTAAGTTTGAAAGGATAACAGGATTCCGCATATGTGCCATCTTTTTAGGATATAACGGTTATAACACAACAGGATTTTTCCGGACATTTGCCATCGTTCAGTGAAACAATAAATAAAAAATCTGTCAAAGAAGGAGTAGCCTACTCGTTGTTTGATAGAGCAAAGAGCTTGTGCTCAGATAAAGATGGATTAAAAGAAGAATTTAAGAAAGTTGAATCGGATCTTAGAAGAAATGGATACCCTCAATTAGTAATTAGTAATAAATAAGTACAAAAGAACCAGAAGAATCATTCCTGAGTCAGAAAAACAGAATTGTGATAAATTTGCGTTTATGTCAATCCCTTATGTGCCGGGATTATCGGAGAAAATTAGAAGAGTAGGTAGAAAGTACAACATTAGAACCGCGTTTAAAACACACAACACTCTTAGACAAAGTCTCGTAAAAACAAAACCAAAAAATGGCACACAGGATTCCAAAAACTGTTTACAGTATAAAATGTAGTTGCAATAGGGAATACATAGGCGAGACAAAAAGACCACTAAACGTAAGGATAAAAGAGCACAAATAAAACACGAGAAATGGTCTCACAGAAAAGTCAAAAATTCCACACCATTGTTGGTCCGAAGACCATCATATGAATTGGGATGAAGCCAACATAATACATCGGGAACCACATTTCTTTAAAAGGAAATTAATTGAGGCAACATACGTTAAATTGGCAGACCAACCAATCAGTCAACCATCAGTCGAGATTAGGCCGCTTTGGTTGCCAATTCTAAAAAATGAACTAAAGAGAAAACCAAAAATATCAAACGGATCAGAAATTCGTAATAAACCAATGCGGAGTCACAATATGGTTTTAAGAAGTTCATCTCGCATGAACCAATAATAACAAAAGGGCCCATTCCTGTCCTCCTTCCTTTTTATTTCCGCCATCTTGTTTTAGTCTGCCGTCACGATTACCATTGGCTAGCCCCTTTGGTCAGTCGTAGGTGGTTAGTAGACGAATGAAGACGTATTGTGACCTGTATTCCATAGTTTAGTTTTAATGATTAGTGTTTTGTATAGTTTTTTATTAAGTGCATGTTTATAGAGTTAGTAAAGTTGACAAACAGCATGTAGGTTGTAATTCCTGACTTAGGCGTGCCACAACGCTTTGGTAAGATTTGTTTCTTTTAACCTAGTTTGTAATATTATGTATTAGGTTAGTTCTTTACCTGAAGAAGAGATCAGATTGCAGATCTCGAAACGTAGTGTTACTGATTTATTGTTTCACTGAACGACGTCAAATGTCCGGAAAAATCCTGTTTCCTTCACAATCCTTCCATCGTCAAAAATAACCTTGAAAAAAAAGAAGTATAACACAACGTTTCGAGGATTGGAATCTATCCTCTTCGTCTGGTGATACCAATATCTCCCCACCTGAGATTCCAATCCTCGAAACGTTATGTTTTACCCTTTATAACCAATAACGATGACAAATGTCCGATATCCTGTTATCCTTTTTTCTAATTAACTCTGTATAGTAAGATTATCGCACAGGCCAGTGATCCGTGAGAATACGCAGAACAAGGCTTAAAACTGTATTATCTTCACCTTAGAAAAATAATATTTTATACGATTGTTTTCAAAAATCAGTATAAGTAAAATTTATGTTACTTGGGTCCTGTCTAGGCTTCGATTGTACTACTCCTTGATGAATTTAATTATTGCGTACTAAAGGGATTAAACATTTTGAAACTGACTTGAATAATAGAACTAAGTAACAAAATAACTGGGTAATAATGTAAGTTAATGAAATTAACGCAGGAAGCAGGCATTAGCATATGATTTACATGTATTTACGTGCAATATTTCAGGGAATAAAATCCATGAAAAATGTAATAGTCCTAATAAAATCACCAGTCAAAGAAAACACTGTTTGAAGAATCAAAAAAGCCATGTGATTCTTATCCAATAAGTCTTGCCTTTAGCGTGGTTAGTTCAAAGAGCTTCAACCTATTTGTTTTGGTGCCCTTTTTCTTCTTTTCCCTTTTCTGGACTCCTGTAAAATAATATGAATTGAATTTATTTTTTTGCAGCTACATTTGTATTACTATTGTTGATGTTATGATTACTGTTTTTTTTAAATTTGTTATTGCTGTTTAATTTATATCCAAGTTAAACTATTACTGTAACAGTCACATTTATTTATTTCTATACTATTTATTTTTGTTATGCAATCTACTTTATTACGTTATTTAGTATTTTAGTGATATTTATTGTTATTAATCCTTGGTTTATTACATTATTGTTTTTCATTTTAGACCTTAAGAAATTATATATATATATATATATATATATATATATATATATATATATATATATATGTGTGTGTGTGTGTGTGTGTGTGTGTGTGTGTGTGTTTGATAAATTTTACGAATCTCCTGTTTTTTACATTTTCTTTTTAGTCTAGTCTATTAATTTAGAAAATATTTATTGGTACTCTGTTTGTATATTTTATATTTGAAAAGGCATTGCCATTGGTAAAATAAATAAATAAGTCAACAAATACTAAAATACTAATAGACGAAACCAGTTTATTTGATATATGATCACAACAAAATTGCTCGTTTGGAAACAGGTTGAATGAAGATTGTAATTTCGCCTGCTAGATGCAAATGTAGTCCGGATACTGATTTTAGATTGGTGTCTCCTCAATACCAATTCCTTTATTTCTAGAAAGTTATGAGGAATATTTCCTTTTATAACTTACACCAATTATTACATCATCATTTACAGACTTGCTTAGTTAGAGTGAATGTATTTGTGTGTGCATGCGAGCGTGAGCCTAAGTTCACGTAAGTATCTTGTGATACTCTAGCACACACACACACACACACACACACACACACACACACACACACACACACACACACACACACACACACACACACACACACACACACACACACACACACACACACACACACACACACACACACATGTATATATATATATATATATATATATATATATATATATAATGGAATCGTCAATGAATAACCAGTTCGTAGGAACCGCATTGTTAATGAACTTTTTTATCGGAAGATACAAGGCAAAATAACACAATCCAACAACCATTCCACTTTATTACTTTTCAATCACTTACACTTATACTACCACTTATCACCATGTACATAAGCTCATTATAATACTCTGCTTGGTAACCTAGATTAACTTTCATGGTAAAAATAATTTGATTATAATAAAATATTTAGTTACATTAAAAGGTGCGACATTGAATTGACCAATCTACAGCTATATTTCAACCAAATAAGTATGAACTTCTCATTTGTTTCGCACTTGAAAAAATGCCGCTAGCATGCAGCAAGGCAACTGTACAAACATTGTCAACACAAAGACAACAGAGAGTCAACACAGAGGCCAAGTTGGCTCATTACACAAAGTCAGTTCTGACCCGGCACGTTGTCTCTTTTTTGTAGCATATAGTTATGTCCCATACACCTTTACATGTTGGCTGATTTTACGTGATATTTTATGAATTGTGCAAGATATTGTTAATAATAAGATATTGTTAATAATTGCATTTAACGTTATTCATATTTCAAGTATATATGTAATAGTTATTTTTTAATATACTGTTTTCATATAATAGAATTAAAACTGTACCTCTCAACATTTATGGTGGGTGTACTCTATTTCTTTTGACAACTCCTATTTTGATGTAATATTGTGTATAAACAAATTAATTTAAATACGTAAATTTGTATTGTTAAGTTATTTTAGCCTATATTGTAAACTTACTTAGCTTAAGCTGTCAAAAATTGTTTTTTAATTAATAGAGGATAGCCGACTTTTTTATAGCTAATCATAATAAAGGAAACAGGATTTTTCCGGACATTTGCCATCGTTCAGTGAAACAATAAATCAGTAACACTAACTTTCAAGATCTGCAATCTGATCTCTTCTTCAGGTAATAACTAACCTAATATATAATTATAAACTAGTTTATACATAATTATAAACATAATAGTTTTTTTATTTTATACACTTTCGGAGTGTAGACGGTTTTTACACTCTTCCCCCCTTAAGGAAATTTCAAAATTATCTTTGGAGTAATTTTATCCACAGTACTTTTTTCCATCACTTTTAGAGCCTATTTTGTATTTTTTTCGTATTTTCTGTATCGAATTGAACCTTGACCAAAACCAAATGTTTTCCTAGTCTTGGACCATATTTCAAAAAACTACGGAATTCTCTATCCACCTAACTTTTATATGCTCTTAGGCCGGAAAATTAATAAATATTTTCGGAATTTGGCTACATATAATGTTAATCTATATAACCACTTAATTCATTCAATAAATGAGCAAATAATTATATATTCGAAGTAAACATTTTAGTTTTCCTAAACACATTTTACGTACGTTTTCTAAACGCAAAAATTCCTTCCAGCGTCTTATCTGACAGGTCTTGAATTACAAATTACATAAAAATCAGTAATGTGTTAAATAAAAACACTAAAAATATGACGTTTTCAATAACAATATGGACTCTGATTTTTATTATAGAAGCGTTCTTGTCAAACTCATATGAATGAAATATTTACACAGAATTAAATTTAAATAAAATTTGAGTGGTATATACCATTCTGAGCTATAAATTTGCAAAATAAGTGGTTTTATAAAACTTTATTTTTAACAACTGTAAAATACAGTTTTACAGAAAACTGTATTTTAGAAATAGGTAAGTGTTATATATTAGGTTTTATATATATCCAGAAGAATAAGTTTAATTGCCCTATTTTTATCCCTATAGCAAATTAAATATTTATTTAAAGTATCTGAAAGCAGATAAAATATTTATTTTTGTACCGCTCTTAAAATTTTAGTTTGCTATATACAATTATGACCAAGAGTTTGCTATTGCCAACACAAATTTCTTATACAGTTTCAAATATATCCTGTATTTGGTAAACAATTTAATAAAAGCTATAATGTATAGTAGAGGGCAATATTGATAATATTAAACTATAAAAGCATTTCAGTCCAGTATAAGCCAACCACGACAGAAGCTACTGATTCAGGGCTCTGCACCGTTACCAAATCCAATTAATTCCTCTGTAAAACGTCAAACCTGACCTTAAAGCTCTGGATTTAATCAATTTGTTCATACATTTGGTTTTATAGTATACTGTATAATATTATGTAAAGTGCAGGTTTTGAATTAAATAAGTTATTGTTAAAAATTGTTTAGCAGTTAACATAAAAACATGTTTTACTACATCGTTTAAACACGCACAGAGATTCATGAAAACTTATAAATATATGAAACTAACTTAGTGCAATATTAAGCAGTCTATGTTACCTGTAGAGACCTTTCTTCCCCTCTCTTACATATGTAATACCTATCATATCTTAGCTGTTATTTATATTTTCAGTGATTGTGTTCCAAATTCCATGTAATATGTCCATTTATCCTTGAAAAATATTCAATCACCCGTAAAGCCTAAAATTCCTAGGTACTGCAATATAAAATAAACTACAATGGAGCAATTGTGATCATTGAATGAATTAGCAAAATGTAAAAAATTTTCGTTTAAAATTAAAAATAAATTTGAACAATCTGCCAATGAATGTTTTGAAAGGACGAATACAGGATTTGTAAAACATGTGTTTATAACTCTCATATAAACATACTTATAGTAACTATACTCTTTAAATTAGAATTATATTTAAATTAAAAAAAAATTAAATAAAAAACCCCGACATATTGGATATTTTTCATTCACTTCATAAAACTTTACCTTTTCTTGACTTATGAAAGTGCTTCAAATGTAAATTGTTCTAGTGAACCTTGGCATTTTTTTATACGTTTTGTTTATACTAGTAATTAGATATGCATGCATGCTTAAGCATGCGACTAGTTTACTAAGTCAAGCGCATTTACTCATTTAATCAAGATTAGTCAAAAATTTTGCGAATAATTAAAAAAAATTTAAAGGCAACATATGAATGCGGCTGATAGTAAACAACCATTACCTGCCTCGTGGAAAACTGCTATGTGATTTTCCTACAAACACATAATAATTGAATGTCGTTTTACAACCTCTTTTAGGTCGCTCAGTTATGTTGCCTAGCAACTTACATCTCCATTTCAATTGCTTAAATATATATATATATATATATATATATATATATATATATATATATATATATATATATATATATATATATTTAAGCAATTGAAATTTAAGCATATATATAAACGTATTTCAACCAAAATCTTACTTATTGGAATAATACAATGCAGTGTGTTCTATTGAGCTGTCCACTTTCAACATTTGTTGTTTGGATACTATTTTTTTTATTATATATTTTTTATAGGGAGAGGAAGGAAAATGCATAACCGTTTGGTTACTACTAAGACGACGACTATAGTAATTAATAGTAAATAATAATTTACAACGTGTTAAGTCAGTACCATAATTAAAATGTAAACTACTTTATTTAGTTAGAGAGATAGCTATGCTGTTTCACTTACAATTGCCTTTTTGAATAATATAATAACATTGTTTTCATTGGTGTTTAGATTTATTTTCGATTTGAATGTACGTATTAAAAGGACAGTACAAAGGCACTAGCAGTACAAAAAAATTATAACATCATATGTAACTTCTTAATCTTTGATAGTATTTAGATATTTTTCTGTGGAGTTTTGTGATTTGAGAGTTATATAATTTTGTTTATATTTTTACGAGCCACTTATATTAAATGGCCGAAAACTATAAAAGAAAGGCCCGTTCTAGGTCCATGACACGCGTAACTGGGCAAGCGCCAGGTCATAAAGTTATGGCACTAATGTGTTGAACCTCTAGCCACCCTATTCTTTATGGGGTTTGCCTGGAACAGCTTGTGCGGCCCAGCGCTTCACTTCAGTTACATTTTTCTTCATATTTTGCCAGGATGTAAATTTTTTAAACTGGTTTGTTTTTAATCTCACTTGCTTATTAAAACTTCGAAGCAAAATTGTTGAAAATAAATTATTGCCATCCCGTTTTAACAAGATATCTATTAAATAATGACGTTTTCAATACATTGTTATAAATTGTTTAACAATAATTTAAAAAATTACAACAATACTCATACTATATCAATCTTCAATAAGGCTTAATAATTCATATTCATTATAATACCAAATATGTCATCAAATAATACTAAGTACTATGTGTTAGTTCTTGATTTCCACTAATGAGAATATAACTCGAAGAACTCAACCGTCCCTAATATCACAAATGTCTGGTCCAGTTGGCAGAGTCCTCTTAGAAAAATTCCAGTCGTTAATGATTTAACCTAGAATTCAAATGATTTGTTTAGTTTGTGAAAAATATATGCATTATCCTGTAAAATTTTGAAATTTTTCATACAAAATTATTGTGAAATATGCACGCACAATCTATAACTGCTTAGAATTAGGATTTTTAAAGTGACTAAATCTGTTGGAGGGCAATTGATGTACATTTTCCGTGGGGGAAAATTTTCGTTCACGGATCGTATCGTCAAGTTTCCTTTTAGTCTGTTGTATTATGGTTGGTACAGTATACTAAAAGCTACTAAACTTCATCAAAAGCTTATTAAGAGTTTGATTCAAGTCTAAGTAATATTTTCCGGTAGATGATTACTGTTATTGTCCATGTAAAGACAGGTCAGGAAATGTCTCGTTTAGCCGCTATCCCTCAGTTAATATTATTAATCAAAATGGTATTATCTATAAAACTAGTTAAAATAATGAAATCAAATTTATCGCATAGGTTAAAATAAATAGGAGGTAAATAGAAACCTATTTGGTTATTATCTTTAAGTTTAAAAAAGTAGTGTGTGTTTAAATCCAAATAATAAAAATACCAGTATAGCTATGAAAAATATAATATCTAATAACTATATAAAAAATGTTATTGCAATTATAACAGTACTTCTTTCAACAATATCTGCCAATGACTAAGCGAGCAGGGCTACTTTAAAGATTCGCTTGTATAAGCCGGTAGCGCCAAACTTGTCACAGTTGTTGGCTTATGCATTGGCTGATATCGTCCAAACAAGTACCGTTGGAATTGTATTAACCTTGTTACATAGTTAGTGACAAGTAGATTTATTATAATTATATTGGTTTTTGTTGTTCTCTCAGTTAATAAAATATTAAGAGACGCCATTTTGTGAACACTAAAGAAAACAATTTTTTTACTTTTCTCATATCTATTCTAACCTATATGCCAAATTTTCTTTCTATATTTTAGATAGTTTCAGAAATATTAACTTTTAAAATAAAAAATGGCGACTATAGGCTAAACGAGACATTTCTTGACCTAAGCTTACATGACAGTTTGTGTTTGAAAAGATGAGTTCTATCAGCCACAGAACATTTGACACCCTTTTGTGAACCCTGTACATACACAAATATAAATACAAACACATAAATGACATGACACATAAATTTGTAAAATAATATTTATGTCATATTTAATAGGAAAATCTAAAACATAGCTTCTCAAAATTAGAAAGGATTATATGATTTAATATAGACCAATAATAGACCGAATAATAACATGACTGAATGTTAATGTTAATTTAAAAAATTTACTTCATATAATATATATATATATATATATATATATATATATATATATATATATGCATATATATATCAAGTATTATTTAAGTATATATATATATATATATATATATATATATATATTTATTTATTTATTTATGTACTTGAAAAAGCTAATACAATTATAAATTCTACTATTAAAAATATCTAATTATTTAAACAATCATTTTTTTCTTCTTTCTGAGGTTTTTCTTAATTTTAAAACTATAAATACATTACATTACATAAACGTATTTTGAAGAGATAGTTCATTGCAGATTAACTAGGCTCGCCACAACAGAATAACTAACATAATCCATAAGATACTTTGTAAACTTTTGCCTTTCATTTAAATATTATATGGAATGAAATTGTCCCTCAAAATGAAGAAGAAACAGCTTACAGATGTTAAATGAATATCAAAATTCATTTAACTGTACTTTAGTTAAAAACCTTTTAGCTAATGCTCCATGAATGATTAAAATAAGCATATACTGTAAAAAATAATGGCAAACAACAATTATTATTATTATGAACTAGACGAGATGAATCTAAATATCTATCCATCTATCACGACAGAAATCTTCCTGAAGAGCATTTTGTTGTTGTTGCCAAACACTGAGAGCGTATGTTCACCTAACCGGTTGAAGCGTATTTTTAGAGAGTGAATACAAATGATGTAATGTTGCTAACACATATAAATGGTTTGTCTTTGACAGGCTAACCATTTGTCTACGTTATAGCCTTCAAGTGGTGTGGGAATCCTGATTTCCTTTCTTTATTTTTCATCATGGGATTATTAATTATAAAATAAAAACAAATATTTTACTTTTAGAATCAGTAATTGTGTTTCTCCAAGCTTTGAAACAATATTTATATTTAATTCTGATTTGTTTAATTAATACGAGGGTCGTCCACAAAGTAACCTCCGTTTTTAAATAAAATTTAAACTAGTTGAGATACAAAAATTTTATTATATAAATGTTATAACTGCAGCTTTTCTCTACTTTTCTACATATTCACCATACAAATTCAAGCACTTATCATATCTTTTAACAGTTTTTTAAATTTCGTCTTTAAAAAAATCTGCCGCCTGAGAACGTAGCCAACATGTTACAGCGTTTTGAAGCTCTTCATCACTCGCAAACCTCTGAGATGCAAGCCACCGCTTCATGTACGGGAAAAGATGGAAATCACTAGGACCCAAATCCGGGCTGTAGGGGGGGGTGGTCAAAAACGTCTCATTTGAACTTTTTCAAAAGTTCTGTCGTTCTTTGAGCTGTATGAGGGCGGGCGTTGTCATGGACAAACACAACACCAGATGTCAGAAGACCTCGTCGTAGCAGTTTTAAGGTTTCACAGTAAGCTGCAGCTGTAATGGTCGTACCACGCTCCATAAATTCAACGAGCAAGATGCCCTTAGCATCCCAAAAAACTGTAGCCATCAATTTTCTCGCTGAAAAAGATTGGCGAACTTTCTTCGGCTTGCTTGGCGAAGCGGTATGACCCCATTGCATTGACGGAATACACCTTCGCTCTTAATGTTTGGGTAATGCACCGCACTCAATTCACGATGAATTTCAGCTGCTGTGTAACTTTTCGACCACAGAAATCTTATTACACCTCGCACTTCACACGTGGCGGGATTTTCTATCATGGTGCTCATGTTTTTACGTTGTATCAAAAGAACGCGCGATCGCACGATGCTCTCCTTTGCACAGCTAGAAGCGTACTGAACGGCTGCGTACACCGATGTGAGAATGGCGGCGCTACCCCTACTACTTATCGCGCCACGCCCAAACGGCGGTTACTTTATGGACGACCCTCGTATTACATGTAATTTTTGTACGTCAATGCCTTTAATGTGAGGTTTTATGCTAATTATATTCATAGAGTCACTATTCTATAAGAGGATGGGTTATTATAAAACACATAAATAAAACTTTAATGGCTTATAATTACATACCGCACACCGCATTTCAAGGGGCGTCCGGGGGCCATATGCTGCGCATGTTAAATTAGTCATTTTAAGGTACACATATCTCTAAAACCTTACGACGTAACCTACTATAATTTTTTTATTTTGTTATGTATGTCTTTTAGAATATTTATGGCACAGGAATTTCTAAAATAACTTTATTTAGGTATTTTAACAAATTTTTCTAAAATTTACTTTTTTTATTTGAAAATTTTGACTTTGCAACCATGTAGAATTGGTTTTAGGTTTTTAAAACAAAATTTCCTGTGCTGCAAATAAAAACCATGAAATTGTGAACAAAACAAAACAAAAACTATACGAATATCTCGAGTAGTTTAGAAGATATGGGTACCGAAGTGTAAAAAAACAAGTTTTTCGGGAATTCAATTTTTTCTAAGCTATAACCTAAACAATAGCGACTCATGTATCGCAGTGCATTCCTGCTGCATAGGCTGGGTTATCTGGATACTCCTGCTGCTGATATATATCCTACAGACGTCTTTTAGCTGCCTCCCGCTTCTGGCGACACTTCTTTTCAATCTCTTCCACCGCCTTTTGCGCCTTCCTTATGCGTATCCTGTCGAATCCCTTCATAACCTCAACACAGTTTTTGGTGGCATTATACCTACTTTCTTGAGTACTTCACATTTAACAATGTTTCCTTTGTTGAAACAGGCAATGGCTTCATAAACACCAAACTCAAGGGTTTTATTCATAACTAAAGTCGATTTTGGAATACGCGACCACACCACACTGTTTAGCGACTCGCTCGGATTTTGGGTCTGTCCATGAGACATTTCGCCAGCAGCGTGGAGTTAGCTAAGTCCTTGAAAATTTGTGTAACTTGTTCCATTACTACAGGGGCAAGTTGGAAGTGTTCATTGTGGTCATAGGCTTCTTTCTTCTGGATAGCTTGTTGGTATTTGCACCACGTATCAGCAGTTTTCGGACACAAACTGTGCGCTGGTTCTGGAAATGAGATGGAAATCCTCCGCCTAAACAGCCCTCTTCATATTTTCCAGACTTTCAACATCTTATAATGGCCAGCCCATAGTATAATTAAATTTCATTTATAGCCTCAAGAGTCAGCCTACCTTTCCCTCCAATAGTTTTATCATCAGGAAGTGTAAACAACACAATTCACAAAGCAAATAACAGAAACTTTGGTTATAACAGATGACAACAAATCAGAAAGAACCATATGACATTAAAGAACAAACAGTGTTACCAACACAACAAGTATGTGTAGCTTATATTATTACAACTGTAGTGTGTATAAAAATACGTCCCTCGCCTTGATGCCCCTCCCAGCGAAAAACACAGTGCAGACCATTACAAATAAATTAATTACATAAGGTTGCACTCGTCCAAATTGTATGTATGATATGTCAAATTACTCGTAAGATTCCAAAGAATACAAAAATGTCAAAAAATAAAAATTGAAATTTTGACCCAAAATGGACCCCGGACGCCCCCTCAAAGCGTTTCACTCGTGTAAAACTACTGAAAGTAATGCCTCTTTTTCCGATATCCGATATAAAGACATACTCTGCATTGCTTCAGCTACTGATTAGAGGAGGATGGATTCCAAACCAAAACATTTCCACGAAGTTCCAAACCATCATTTACTCATTGTGGTTTATTTAGTAAAGGTTTAGGTTTGGGAATATTAGTAAACAGTAAAACGTACTTGAATTTGTTGGTTAAAGAGCACAAAACTACCATTGTCTCTTTTATAAAACGGTGTGCCACTATCAATCAGGTTATAGGTCTTTTACTGTTAGCGGTAAATTCAAATTAGGATAAAATTGCATATTAGCTATTGGTTTAATAATATACCGTACTGTTAATCCGTTTCAGTTTACTGTCAATAGATTACATTTGTACTCGTATGTTTTATTTGTACGACAGTCTATGTTTCTTGGATTCCTATACTGAAATTTTTAAAGTGCCAGGTGCCTAATTTTTAAGCAGATGTCAGCATGATTAGAGAGGGAAGACACGTCACATACATATCATCAGAAATCAAATTAACCATACTTTCCACCGTAATGGTCTCGCCTATTATCTACCTATGTGTCCGCGTGCAAAATAAAACGACACTACCCACATCTGAAATCTCTAGCACGTTAACTGCCACCATAAAGAATTCTAGAGCTCCCCGTATTGCCAACATTTATTGCAGTCGTTTTCTATGTGATATTGTTTTTGTAGTGAAAATAACGGTAAATGAGAACGGTTTATGCAAATTTTATGAGATGGGGTGTGGGGCTTAACTTTGGACCGATCGGGTCGGAAAATTTATTTTTCATCCTAAATTGCTTGAAAAAAATTCTTGCCGACCCGATCGGGCCGACATAGAAATTTCCGTACACTTTGGGATATTTAGTTTAAACGGCTGTGAAGACAGCGTGCGTTTCTTTTTTATTACTCTATGGTGCGTGTGCAATGAATTGATGACTGAATAAACATTCCAAACTGCTTCCCGCTCACAGCCGATACGTCGCGTAGTTCGCGCCAATTTATGTAACCACACTTGCACTCGCTGCTTTCATTGTGGTTATTCGTTACATAGTTGTATGGTGGTTTATGTTAGTTCAAGCTTTATTAAATATCAGAGATGAATGAAAATCTAAGTGAAAGTGATGCAGAGATGTTTTTGGACGAACCGATGAGTAGTGAACGAGAGAGATATGGAGGTAATTATGGTGAATAGGAAAATTATAGTGGATCTGAGTTTTCTGATTTGGAAGACATTTTCGAAGCGCTGGTACCGCAAGATTGCAGAAGAACTTCTTCTTGGAACAGCTGTTGTCATTGCATTGCTAGCGTACAAGAATGGTGTAGAAGTTACTGCTCAACGTAGAAGAAGTCACGTGTATTCCATCAAAACGTCCAGAGATAAGTATGTGTATTCACTCTTGGGTCTAGAATACGAAATTCTGTCTGCAATGCCATGACTACATTATTTTCTGAGTCAACAACTTTCGTTGGCGAGGGGGAAAAAAACAAACGGAGATCAAGGAAAACTGCAAGTTTTGATACAATAAGGCTACGCGTGAGGGAGGTCGTCATATTTAAAAAATCTGAAGAAAGTGACAACTTTCCGTGAGCTGTGCCCAGGAAAGCGCTACCTCTGCAAAGACTGTTTTAAGAAAGTCCACAAGTAGACCTTAATCTCTATTACAGAAATATTAATCCTCTTTTATGTATCTAATGAAAATAAACTTTGTTTTTATAAATATTGAAATATTAGATATTATTTTATATCCAATAATTCCAATATAAACACTCCCAAAATTGTTTTTCTAATTTCATTCACAGCGATAATGAGGTAAATGAAACAAGAATAATTAATAAAACAATATAATCACATAATAAAATAAATTAACGAAATTATAGGACAAAAATATATTAAAAAATTGGTAAAAAGATAAATTTTGCCGACACGATCGGGAGATAAAAGTTCATAATATTCCGGGGTGTTTTAGTAAACCTAAAAAATAACGAAACAATTTCAAACAACGTTCTCTGTTCATTCTTGAATCTATTTAGAACATTTAGTCCACTGGTTTGCCACCAGAGCTAAACGCAATGCTCGTAGCTGCAATAAAGTAAAACTATGTTATCGTCATGGTGAGGCCCGTTAGGGTCGACAGTGAATAGTAGCAACAAAATATTCGCCGTCCCGATCGGGTCGGCATGGCAGTTACGTGATAGACTACGGGGCAATATACACTGAAGAAGCGACTTGCATGTGTTGGTTGTGTTGCTGATACACACGTCTCATTGTTAGGATTTGATTCACAGTTAAACATTAACTCTACACCGCTCCTCCATCTTGAATCCACGACAGAAATAATGATGAAGTCATGAGGATTCGTTCAGTGCAAGCAACAATCATACTGACGGTGGAGAGATTTCTGGAACAAATTTCCAGAACTGTCATCTTTTCACCTGGTTGCTAGCAATAATTAAAGGTCTGGAATTATTAACAAAGGTGCTAACAATGTTAACCCCTATCATAGTAAGTTCTGATGTTTTACCCTTACATAATACTTTACAGTCTTTTGTGAACATTTTGATACCAAAAACATGCAAGTTCCATGCTTTTATTACTTTTATATAAATATTTCAAAATATGCTTACACGGTTACATTTTCACTGTGACGGACTGAACAGCACAGAGTTATGAACTGCAATGTTTCTCGTTAAACTCTTTATAGTATAGAGGTTAAAAATACATTGAGATTTTTCTGTTAGTTGTTTTGGCAACAGTATAGTTGACAAACAACAATAAACAGTAGGGTGGAGTGAAAAAAATCAATAATGTTTTTCGGAAACGGGTACCTTTCAATGACTGTGTATGAGGCCCAATAACAATTCTGTAAAATATTTAATTTTTATCATGCCATCTTCAGTCTGCGCATTTGGTATAAAATTTTAAATTTTTGAAAATTTTTAGATTTTTAAATATTTTTTATTTAGGATAGGATACGAAAAACGCAGGTGGGTGGTTGTCAAATGGTTGAAATTGGTCTAAAATATTCACGTAAGTTTTTTCATACATTTTTTGAAAGGTTGTCAGTCTGCGCATTAGGCATTAAATTTGTGGAAATTCCCGAAAAACGTTCATTTTTCGATGTTTTTTCTAACAATTATTAATTGCATTCAATGCCATAAAAATTATTTTCTAGTTTCTTTCGTAATCATTTTTATATTGTGCAACTCTTCGCTAGCTCATATGGAACTACCCAGGACTCACCACGAGGAGGTGGTTGCACTTCGAGTCCCACCCGTGCCCTCTCTTCAACCCAACCATGAGGACACATCTTTACATTCACAAAATCAGTCTTTAAACAGTTAAATTGTTTCTTTGTGTTAAAGATTGGCCTGATATTCCTATCAAAATTCTCTGTCTTTATTAGGCTTTCTCTTTTCTTGTTATCATAGACCAATTTAGAAGCGGCAGTGACCTCTTTTACGGCTCTTTCAACCGCTTGAGTATGTGATGGAAGCTCAAAAAGTAGTGCATTCGGAAATCATATTTACATTCTCGGTTTCCAGTAACCTTTGTAAATCCTGATTCGTCAGATGGCGTGTAAGAGGTGGTTCTGTAACCGCTTCTAGATCACTCTAAAAAATCATGTCGATATATTCAGATGCTCCAAAAATTATTTTTGGAATCTCAAATCTCCTTATTTGCTTATTGGGCTAGTTGTCTAGATCGAGCGTTGATTATACGTCTTAAAGCTAGTTTCTTTATATGCTCTCTGTCATCAGTCAACATGGATAAGAGCATGTTTTCAGGATGGTGCATAGTAACCCATTGTCTTGAATGCATTTGAATACAATCGTTTTTTATTTTCTTCAGAGAGATAAGAGCAATTGTCTACGGTATGCCACAATTTTTTAGCTCCATTGATCACTTTTGGATTGCACTTGATCCGGAACCAGCTAGGAGCATACACTTTTACGATAAAAAGTTGCGTGCTCAATTAAAGTTTGACTAGGATTAGTCGTAGCAACATACAACCTTAAGATCCTGTTTGCTGAAGTTAACCATCTCGCGTGGGAAAGCTTTCCTGGACTTTTGTTTTCTAGTTCTTGGGATATTTCCCCACTAGAAAATGCCTGGCATATATCGTAAAGATATTGTTGGTCGGTACTTAAATAGTTTTCATCTCCACGATCGACTTTATCAGCTACAAACTCGATGGGTTCAAACTGAAACTGATTTCAAAGAATGGCAAGTTGGTAGGCTTTGCCCAACAGGTCCAAAAATCCTTTCGGTCCTCTAGTTGGACCGAGAAGCAACGACTAAAGTGGAAAAGGAGAGGGGGGATTCAAGTCGCAACTTGTCTGTACCGTCAACGTCAAAACTACAGTCAGCGCTACCACCTCACTCGTTCCGCACAGCGGCCGTCAGAAATGTTGACACACATGCTTCTTAAAACTTTTATTGAGCTTCATGAATGAGTTTTTTTAATATGAGGTTGCGAAGATATTCACAGTATACAATTGATTACAAAAGAAATAAGAAAAAAAAGTAATTGTTAAACAAAAAAACGCAAAAAATCTGATATTTCTGGGATTGTTAATGCCTAATGCGCAGACTAACACCCTATCCATAAACCTTTGAAAAAAATTACGTGGATATTTTACCCTCTTTGGAACTTTGGAAATTGGCAACTACCCAACTGCATTTTTTTTTATATTTATACAAAATAAAAAAATATTAAAAAATCGAAAAAAAATTTGGAAAAAATTGAAAACTTTATAACCAAATGCGCAGACTGAAGATGATATGATAAAAATTAAATATTTCACAGAATTGCTATTGGGCCTCATACACAATCATTGAAAGGTACCCGTTTTCCGAAAAAAATTATTGATTTTTTTCACTCTACCCTAATAAACAGTTCATTTGTCACATCTCCAATGTTTTGTTTACATATAATTGTGTTGGTTTAGTTTTCGTGATTTAGGATATGATTTTGTTCATGTTTTGATTGGTTTATACACATTGTATGTCATAAATCGTTCCCAGACAGAAGAGTTGGTGCAGCAAGCGTAACACACATACCAGAAAACTCACTGAAGCTAAAGGTAGTTTATCCAAGCCTACTTCTAAAGAGGTAGGATCTAATTCAGGCTTAGGCCAGTGAAAATGAGACTAGGCATAGTGCTTCTAAGAACAAACTATCAACTAGTTTTGAAAAAAAGTGATCAATTCAGTTCTTATTCCTGTAATATATTATTGTCTTTTGAGATATTCCTTTCTGTTATATATCAATTTGCAGCGTGTAAACTATGTAGTGCTGTTTTTCAACTTATTGAGAACACCAGTTGTCGGAATGGACTTGCCTGTAAACTTATACTGAAATGTTCTAGCATAAATGGCGACTTTAGTACATATTTTTGGAATTCCAGTAAATGTAAAGATGTTTTTGAGGTTAACTTAAGATTTTTATGGACTCCGCTGTATAGGAAAAGGCCCTGAAACGGGGAAAATTATGGGGGTGTTTGCATAGTTCTTCCCGGCCGCAGGACCTCCGACCCCACAGCCAATCCCTAGTCTCGTCATTGCCTCAGAACATGATGAGAGCTCTTATTTCAGGAAAGTACCTCTGCACACACCCTCTACCGAGTAAACCTCGTCAATAATGAGTCCCTAGGCTGTTTCTTTGCTTAATCTTTGCCCTATTGCTTTCTACAATCGTTATCCGGAAGCCAGGTGCCATCAGCCTTCTTTTGCTCTTTCAACCACTGCTTGTGCAATATGAAAGGGAGCATGAGGTTGCAGTAAATGATTCTTGGACTCACCCTCTACATCGAATTCACCTATTATTGAGTCTTCGTCGATGGTTCCTAAGCTTGATTAACAGGCAGAGACATCCAAAGCCAAGCTGCCGGGTGCAACTGCCTGTTTAATGTGTTCCAGATTGAGATCTGTTGTGTTTTTTCTATTTTTACTATTAGACTCCATAACGATTTCACGGGTACTGAGGAAGTAATAGGTCCACCTAGTCAGTGCCCTCAAGACCATGTAAGGAGTTTCACGCTAGTAAATGCTCCAAACTCCTTGGGACTTCGTTCCCGGCGCACTAGTCTTGCGCCATGCGTCCCTTAGGCATGGGTCGCTTAATACCGTGGGGTTGAAAGTCCCAAATTCATACAATAATATGTGTGTTGTACGATTCCGGATAGACCAGTCGAGGCTGGGTAACCAGCTACTGTTTCCGATCTGGCACCACTACTGTCAGGCGCCAAGTGCAACCGTCGTCACAGAGTGAACAGCAGGGCACTAGCCTAGAGTCCTTGGGTTCTGTTAACAGCAGGGCCACCTCATGCAGGAAGCCTGACAAGTGTTGATCCGAGCCTGAAACTGGTTGGATTTGGATCCCCCATTGGTCTGAAGTGGAACTAGAGGCCCCTGGGAGGTACTTTCCCAGTTCATTCGGGATCGCTCGATCTAAGGTCAGCCCATCCCCTAGACCGAAAATTTGTAATTTTAAAACGTATTTTCAATTTGTATACATTAATAGTCTTCAAAGCATACCAGATAATAACAACACTTTTTCAAACTTATATGCAATCGGTATTGAGCACTTATTAAGAAATATACAGATAAGGAAATAGAATGTTTTAGTAGAAAAACAATTTTAACTGCAAATTCTAGCAAATATTAACTAATGTATTGCAGAAATCAGTTTTTAGAATTTTTTTATAAATTTAAAGAATTGTATAAAACCCATCTTGTTTGTATTTTTCCAGAAGTACATTTCTCAGATTTGTGCATGTATGTATATTATGTGATCAGGGGAAATGGTTAAAGATGTTTACACTCATCACGTATAATACGGTATACATGGTAGATGTCTTAGAATCATCCCTTCTCACCAAACTACGTTATGTATAGAAAGATCAGTTTCTCTACGTGCTTTGAGATCGGGTCTAAAACATCGGAGTGCACTCAATAGTATTCCTAATGAAATAAGGTTGAAACGATACAAAAAGGTAGTTTTTAGCTCCATCGCCTCCGATTTTAGATCTCTTAAATCTGAGATAGACTCCTAATTCCAGGAGCAAAGTTTATGACAGTGTCAGATTTTAGACCCTGCACTAAGCGGAAGATGAAAAGGAGCTGAAATTAACATTCCTATTACAATTATCAGTTAAACACTGTTGGAAACTTTAACCATAATGCGGTAATCAAAATAAGGTTTCCAACATTAAATTTTTAATCATGCTAACCAAATACGGAAGTTATCATGAAAGTCTCTCGCAAAAAGCATATGTAGTTGACATGTTGGAGAGTCGCAAACCACTTGTCAATAATCAATTACCGGAATCATTTATTACTGTCCCAGCCGCTACTGACAGAATTTGTATCAAGTTGGCGTGTCGTTACGTCAATCTGGTTACCAAATTTGTATCTGTAACGTAGTTAATTTGACCAATTGACCTTAATTGCTCATAATAAACCCAGAAACATTCCATTATCACACAAATTAAAACTTCCGTAGTTTTAGCGTAACACTCAAACGCTTAAGATTTTACAATAAAAACATTACGTACAATGGTTTATTATAGGTAAACACTGTTACAACTAAATTAAAATCTGCAGTTAATTTATCATAAATTTAAGTGTACCATTAAGGTGAGGATTGTAGTTGACAACGGTAAACTTTAGTTTTAAAGAATATAAACTCGCCTTCGGCTCACTTCGGGCCCGAAATGGCGTTATTTAAAAATCCGGAGATAAGCAGAATTCGGGGACAGGATAAGTCCGAAAATTATATTAGGGATCTGAGAGTTTAAAGTAGACCTATTTTATTGATTTTTCTAGATTTATCTAAAGTTTAGAGTTCAAGGGGAAGTTTAATTTAATTTTCAAATTTGGCTTCGGATTTAATCTATGGCATCTGGTTTTTTTCAGTATTGAGATTGGGTAGAAAGACTGCACTGGACAGATTTCGTGAATTTTAAGAGTAATTTCCATTTAGATTTTGCTACTATTCGGTGTTTTTTATAGGGGCCACATAAGCTATAGTAGATGTATGTCAAATTTCAAGTCTGTAGCATATACCGGGAAACTGCAGAGGGTGGGAGGGATTAATTAACGTTTCATGTGGATAAAAGACGCGTCGTTCCTTATTGAAGTGTGTCGTGTGTGTGCAATTAAAATAAATAGAGAGAGTCAAATATTTATCAGAAGAATAAGTATATATGCTAATAAAACCTTTCAAATCAGGTACGACTAATTATTCGGCCGTTATCGACCTCAGAAACAGAAATCCCGCTTAAAAATTATAAAATATTTGCATTTAAACGGGTTTTGCTGCCAAACCATTGAGGATAGGGAAATATTTACTGGCCCTTTTTTGTAGATTACGTTATTACTTAGTTCTGATATACGATTTGTTTTGAATGCTCAAACAGAGCAACTGAAATAATTGCGTAGATTTCGGTATCCCTCAAAAGGGAGGATGAAGTAGTGAGATGTCTCAAGCACTTAGTCGGGATACTTAAAACTATTGGCGATTCATAAGGACCTAAGTTAGGTGCGTAAATTGCTACACCGAACGTTGCATTGGATAGAACGAGTTCTGGAGCTAGTTGCCTGGCCTGTGTTGGGCTAGGGAACATTTATGCGAGTAGTATAAAATTTATCAGTTCGAACCCAGACATCGTGTGCGTAAAATCTCTCTTGCATCAACGTAGGAGACCACTAACACTTACACTTCGAGGTTATATTCGTCTTACCAGTCAAACATGTAGTTCATGGCGACACAGTCCGCGGATTTCAATGTTTACTCATCTATATACACTTTTATCGTTTAATTGCAACTTCTTGACCCAAATACTTACGACATCATCATAATATACACGCAATAGTTGCAGATTATCTTTGATATAAAAACAAAATATATTCCTGTCCTAAAATAAAACGAAAAGAAGTGAGGTATATAGTGAAGTAATTATATTGAACCTTTCAACGAATAATGTATCATTGAATATAGAGGTTAATGTGTACAACAGCTACGGTATGAGGATTTATTATTGGAGGGTATACTTGTAAAATGTTCCCAAACTTTAAACTTTATTATTTTCATACTAATTTTGAGAATTATAAGTGTATATATTGCTACACGACAGAAAAGCGGAAGTCACGAATGTAAAAGTAGTATATGATAGTATAAATTCACTTTATGATTAAATCTATAAACATAAATTGTAACTTACAACAATGAAATGAAGGGTCTAATTTTAGAAACGTATTTATATGCCTATATTATTTTATGTGTTTATTATTCGAAAGGCTGGAAAAATAATTCGTATCTTTCAGTTTGTCCGCAAGACATCTTGAAAACGAACTGACCAAATCATTTTAAATTGTGGATGAACCTTCATCCCTATCTGCGGAACACTGAGTTCGACGATGGAGCATGTCGCTCTAAGTGATTTTCCTGTGGTAACGACGAATAGTTTTACTCAAACATATGTCTTATGGTAACAAGAAAATAGCAGAATAAATTATTTATGAACAAAATCTATAGAACCCCAATAGACCCAAAGATGTAACAAATTACTACATTTAGCCAAAATATCATAAAACATTATATAGTGACTTGGTGTGTAGGCTTTTGGTATTACGTAAACACTGATACAAAACACAATATAATAAAATAAATATCTGAATTTATCGTTTGTAGATTTAATATGTAGACTTAAAATTTTGCATATTACTTCATTTCTAAAAGAATAAGGTATTTTGGGTTATTTTCGTGTCAACTTATTTTTTATATAATTCTCTTAGTGAATATTTGAAATTTCTTAGTGAGGCATGTTACGACTGTGGTGAAGGATAGAGTTAAGTGAGAGGATCGTATTTACTAAATGTTTTTCAAAGGCATGAAGTTGTACTTACTTGCTTTTAATTTTAACACTAAGTTTGAAGTAAAAATATATCTTTCATTTTAACTAACTTAGACATTGATAATTAGGAAATTGTTATTTTTGGTAACTTTTGGATTGAGTAAATTTGTTTTCAACTTTACAAAGATTTTTTTTCTAAGCTATGTCTAATAACTTACAAACATACAACTATTTTATGCACCATTGGTTCATTTAATTTTACTTAAATTACAATATATGAGCACGTTGTGTACGTGTCGCGTATCAGGTTTCATTGAGGTTCCATTAAAAGTTTGTCAGTAGCTACAAATTGTATTATGATACATGTTAAAATAACGCACAATCGTACTGACTTTGATTATGAACTAATTAATTCTGACACTTTCTGGCTTACATTTTTGTTACACATAAAATCGATGCAATACTATTCGCTAACTATCACTTAAATCCGACGTAGTTATTTGCACCAATATCGAACTTACTCGTGTAAAAGTGAAGCTCTTAAAATATTTAAAGTCTATAAATAAATAAATTTGTACTCGAGATATCGTGCTAGCATACAGAAATACTGAAAGAAATTTGTCATTCTCTTCGAATTCAGGCTTTCTTATCGCTTAAGCTAAATGTTTTGGGTATTACGAATCAACAAGCCCTTGGTACAATTACATTACAAAATGCAAAGCGCAACTGCATGAATCATTTTCATAGGTTGGCAGCGTTATAGAAACTAAAAATGAAATATAACAATATAACAGAAATCGATGAGAGCATGTAAAAGAGCAAGTAATAAATACATTTATTAGGGCTAAGATATCCATATTTTAAAGCTGAGTTACAGTTTCAGTAAGAACAACCAACTGAGTATCTGAGTACTCTATTATCAATACACCAGTTTATCCAACATAAGTAAAGAATGCTAGAACGTGCAGCAATGAACTGCCATAAAAAAGAAAGAAAACATACGATGAAAATATGAAACGTACGCAAACTACTGTGAATTCTTGCAGAAGAAAATGAACTCAAGCATTGTCACTGCACAGGATGCAAGTCGCGACTACGACAAGTCACAATCGCAAACACACGTCATACCAACACAAGCGTAAGTGAGGCAATGCACCGAATCGCTATAGAAAGCATTTTGTAACATATAACGATGGGAAATTTCCAAAACCCTACTATCCTTTGAAAAACCTTCCATCGAAGATAACAAATCTATAACGATGAATCATTACACTTGTAACGATTTTTTCCCAGGGATCGCTGAGTGTCACATGTTCAGACACTGAAGTGTCACAGTGTTCGTGTTAACAACTTGTTGTGTCGGCACCCTACAGTAGTAGAGCGATGTGGAGAGAGGCTCTTAATAATAGATGATAAACTGTGTGACGTCGTCACCTTCGGGAGTGGCAGATTCAACATGCTAAACTATTTGCTACAAACTATATAATGACTGTACCCAGCTTATTGTCATATATTATTAACGTACACAACTATCTGTTGGTAAAAGTACCTGTGATAGAAAGATTTTAAGTTAAATAAAATATGTATACTTTTATAAACAATATAATTTAAACATTCGCCTAATTTTTAACCCTATGAAATAAAGAAATGAGTATATTTAGTTATAAATTTAATATATATTATGAATGTGTATGAAATCTTTAGCTATATAATTCTAGTTAAAACTATAGTACCATAAAGATTATTCGTTGAAATAGCTAGAAAATTTAAAGAAAAGCATATAGTTTTATTTATATTGCGAAATAAACTACAACAAGTTTCTTGCCAGATGTGAATGGCTGCTGTAAGGTTTTATTGGTGTAAGAATGTGTGTGTGTGTGTGTGTTGTCTCTCTCTCTCTCTCTCTCTCTCTCTCTCTCTCTCTCTCTCTCTCTCTCTCTCTCTCTCTCTCTCTCTCTCTCTCTCTCTCTCTCTCGCACATACACACTCTTTTTGGATTATAGTTCTTTTGGGTTCTGGAGGTAATATTTGGAAAAAATCCTAAAGATCTTGAAATTCCATGAGGGCGATTGCAATGTGCAGTTTCTTTGAAATTTATCTAAAAAGACTAATTATTACACAATTTTATTTTTACGTAAACCAATTATTGGGTTTCTGTTGCTATACTATTTTTACTGTTAAACAGATTTTGAGTTATAAATGCAAGTCAAAGGAAGATCTTCATTATACTTCGGCAGGATAATGCCTTAATACTGTAGACAACCCACGCAGTGCAGTAATGGACCCTGAAGTGGAAATCCGTGTAGTAAGTAGTTCTTGATAAATGTCCTCTCGACGAGTCGAGATTAAAACAGTGGCCAGAGTTAGGTTAGAGCACCATGGTCCATTGTGCCATGCTGGACTCTTCGCACGTAGTTCAGACAGTGTATGATTATTAAGATACGTTCCAAAATATTAACGTTTGAATGTCCAACGGCAGTCAATAGATTACTGAATCTACTCACTTTATGGATTTCAGATTAATTAAATAATTTTGAGTTTTTGCGAACATTATATGTGACAGTAGTAATTGTAGATCAAAAGGTATTTAAGCATTACAACCCACTTACTTTTGGCATATTTCTGGTTAAATAACAGATAGTTATAACAGAAATTAAATAATAGTTACCTAATAGTCTTTTAACCAACAGCTAATTGTGCATTGCGTAGGTGCACACCCTTCTTGTTATTCAAATGGAAGTAAATCGATCGTTAACAGTACGAAAAATAAAAAGTAAGGTATAAAAGGTGTAAAATAATAAGATTATTTTTATCAAATCTTATTGTTATTACCTTTACATAATTAAAATCTATCATCAGTGAAACCGTACATCGCCGCTCGCACACCCACATGGCGGATTCCGTGCCCAAAGCACATTCTTTTAAAGATATTGGAGACAAACTGTGAACCATTATCGGAAACTAAGGTGGCGGGGATTCCAAAGTGTTGAAAAAAATGGTTACGAAGTGCTTGCACCGTGAGCTGCGCGGTAGCACTCCGCAATGGGAACAACCAAACAAACTTGGAGAAGGCATCACACAAACAAGTAGGAACTTATTTCCGGACTTGCTACGCGGGAGAGGCCCAACATAGTCAATGAAAAACCTTCTCCAAAGGTTTTTTCCGCCACCTCAGATGACAAAAGACCCAACTTGGTATTTTGAGCGGGTTTGCTTAGCGAGCACAGTTCACAAGAACGTACTCGAGCTGCAATATCCCGGTCCATACCTTTCCAGATGAACTGATCCCTAATCTTCGCGATGGTCTTATGAATTCCTAGATGTCCGCCCACAGGAGAAGAATGAAAATACTGAAAGACCATCGGTACAAGAAAGCTTGGCAGCACTAACTTAGGTTTTCTCCCGCTGCTTGTCACGGCAGCATAGAGCACCTCGGTACAGAAAATAAGGAGGGTGGGCACCTCCGTTTTTAAGCTCATTGATGATAGCAGTCAGCTCGGGATCCTTAAGTTGGTGTGGAACAATGTCCGAAAATGCCAGAGGAAAGTCTAGGAGCACGCCACAACATGGCGGCTCTGATAAATTCTGGTGGTCGTTGGGTAAGTGATACATGCGTGACAGAGTGTCCGCTATGATATTTTGGGTGCCTCGCACGTGCTGCACTGTGAACTTAAGGGCAGAAAATTTGGACTACCCAGCGACCAATCTTCCCGAGCTGACGGGGGTGGGCAAGGAGCCAAGAAAGTGCCTGGTTGTCGGTTCCCAACAAAAATTCTTTATGTTCTAGGTAACGCCTGAACTTATTAATTCCAAACACGACAGCCAAACATTCCAGCTCATAAACAGAACAACTCTTCTTCTCACAAGGGGTTAACGTGCGTGAAGCATAAGCTATGGGCTGCCGGATACCATCTACTTCTTGCGATAAAACAGCAGCAACGGCTAAGGAGGAAGCATCAGTTTGCAAGACGAACTTACGACTGAAATCAGGCATAGCCAAGACTGGAGGCTGCTTCACTGCCTCTTTCAGCTGCTCAAAAGCAGTCTGTTGCGCTTCACCCCACTCAAACTTGGCACCCTTTTTCCTAAGAGAGTTCAGAGGGGCCGCCACTTCAGCAACATTGGGGATGAAACGACGATAAAAATTTATCATTCCCACAAAATGGGCAATCCCCTTGGCATCCTTAGGAGGAGGAAACTCCCTGATTGCCTGGGTTCTCTCTGGATCAATACAAACACCTCGAGAAGAGACAAGATGACCCAGAAACGATATTTCAGGCTGAGCAAAACTCACCTTTTCAGGATTGACGGTAAGGCCAGACTCTCGCAGCCTAGTTAGAACTTCCTCTAGATGAGTCAAGTGCTCCTCATAACTCTCACTGTACACAAGCAGGTCATCCAGAAAGTTGAAACACGAACTTAAATTTGACATCATGAAAGATAGAATCCAGGAGTCTGGTGAGTGTCTGGGCCCCCCACAGCCAAGCCCATTGGCACTCGGGTGAACTGGTACAAATTCCAAGGCACACAAAAGGCAGTGAGAGGTCGAGACTCGTGTTTTTAGAAGAATCTGATGATATGCCTGATTAAGATAAAAAATGGAGAAATACTTGGCCTTACCAAACCAGTCGAAAGCAGAATGCAAATCGGGGAGAGGCACGGAGTCAATTTCTATATCTGAGCATTGAGCTTTCGATAATCCAGGACCAATCTGGACTTCCCATTAGGTTTCGGCACTAGAAACGCTGGACTGGAAAAATTTGAGCAAGACGGCTCGATTACCCCACTCTTAAGTAAATCATCAATCATATTTCTCAGAATTTCCATCTTGGGCGGAGCAAGCTTATATGGATGGGAACGTACAGGGACGGGTGTCTGTAAGACGAATCTCGTATTCCAAGAGATTGGTCGTGCCCAGTTTGTCAGTTAGGACTTCAGGAAAACTGGAAACAAATCTGCCTTATGTCCTCAGCCTCTTTCGGCGTAAGATGTCCTAGTTGGTCAGGAGGAGTCAAGCTCTTATCTTCCATCTCTAAGGCAGCAGTCCCACGAGACTCGACATCTGAAAAGGGAACGAGCACCCGCCTGGCGAAAGCAAAGAAAACATGACTGGAGGCCAAATCCAAAAATCATGCCAGTTTTTCCGATAAAATCTGCTCCCAAGATGAAAGGAAAAGTCAGGTCCTTAGCCACCAAAAAGCTCCAATCCCAAGAGAAATAATTAATTTTGATGTGAATCTGGGCACTACAGATAATAGGTAAAGGTGTGCGTGAAGCAGTCCAGCAGATAAGTGAACTAGGCTCAAACCTGCCGTATTAGCCCAGAGGATTTTAGATCTTCAAAAAACGACACAGAAATCAGGCTGCGTGCTGACCCAGAATCAACCAGGGCCTTCTGCACCACATTCCCCACAAGTACATCCAGTTGTGGGCAGGTTGAGCGGGCAGCCCTTACTCCCTGCGCAGCCAGAGCAGCAAACCTCCCCTCTCGGCCAAACGATGATAACTGTCCCCAAGTCTATTTCTTTCTGTTTTCTTTCTGTTCTGCATTAAACCAGCTACCCCTTTACCATCAAAATCAGGTACATATTTGCCCTCAAAATTACCTTTACGGCACGAGTCGGGCTTACTCGTCCGCAAGCTTACTAGTTTTTTTTTTATTAAGTGGACAAAAACGGTCTAATATGTCCCACTTGCTTTGCAGCCATAACAGGTAGGAGGCTGCCTACGGGAAGGAGCAGCTGCTGGCTCTGACTGCACCGGAGCATGGACCGGCCCCGGAGGCAAGTGAGGAAGATGCCTCGACATGGCCTCCCTTTGGATCATCCGCATCCTGAACCCCTCTAGAGATGATGGAGAGGCGGTCCAAATCCGCAAAAGATGCGGGACGGCTACAAAAAAATCAAACGGGAGCGTTTCTTCAGGTTTAATGCCCTCAAAATAAGGCTCACCAACTCCGTTTCGCTCAAGCTTAAGCGCAACACCCGGGCTACATCCCGTATCTCCCCGACAAAAATGGCTCAACGTCTCGTCTGGTGCCTGAGGACGATATAAACGCGTTCCACCCGCAAGCGCTCCCTAACCCGAGCAGGTACAAAGAACTCCAAGATCTCGGCGTGGAACTGGTCAAAGGTGGCACCTCTCTTAAGGCAGTCTAGAAGGCGATCAAAAAAGCGGCCTTAAGGAAAAAACTGCGCTAAAATCTGCATAAGAATGGCATCTGTCATACCAGGAAATTCTCTTAGCTTAAAAACTTCCAGAAGGAAATGGATAAGTAAATTAGTGTCAAGCCCATCAACTCTGGGGAAGTGTTGTAAAACACTCCCCAAAGGATGGGGCAGTTTGCCAAAGCTAGAAAAAGGAAGGCACAACTATAGTTGATGCCTCACCAGCCGCTTCAGGAGGGCCACTACCCATTCGGAGACATAGTAACTCTGGGGAGGCTCGAAAGAAAGAGCCGGAGGATGGTTAGCAAAAGTAATGGTTAGTGGGAACCTCCGTTGGAGTGACAGCGGTAAATAGTACCCCCTTCTCTTTCACCGAGCGCACCTCACTCAAACCATCTAAGGCTTGTTTTAATTTGTTACTGGCCGAAAAAAGCCCAACTTTTAATATCAGAGTCTAAACTAGGAGCTGACATAAGTAAAAACTATTCTGTCACGCCAATGTAAAAAGCTGAGATGCCAATCTAGCTTTTGCTGACCCGGACATGGGGAAGTGACTCAAAATTAATATCGTCTTCTAATTCCTCCATTCGGGTTTTACAAAACTCAATTCTGTGTTAATTTGGAACTCTGCATTCCAGCTGCGGTCCAACGCTATACAAGCCCGTAATTGAGCCCTTAATGCCCTCACATCTCCCTCGGGGCTTCTGTCCTCTCGCCAGGACTCAAAACCCAACTTGGGCTTGCGTAGTAGATGTTCAGGCACCAGGGAAAACGCCATACCAAACAATTAAGACAAATTAAATACAACAATAAACAACAAAGCGTACGCAACAAATTACTTAGTAACCTAAGTGGACTCAACTCACAAAAAGGCTTACACTGACGAGGTCCAAGTGAAGAAACTTAATACCTGCTACCTAATAGAAGGATACCCTGCAAATATACACTAACCACAACCTACAAACACAGAAGCAATAAATATAACAAAAACAACACATTGATAGGGGAGAAGTAGAGTACAGTTAGATAAATTTAGCGGTTAAAGCAATTTAGAGTCCCTTGCTCCCTGCAAAGGGTAAGTCTGCAGGAAGCAAGACACTAAACCAATTCCACCCGGTATCCTGTGCTAGGGCGAGCTCCTAATGAAAAAAAGTTGTGTACTCTAACCTCCCCCTACCTAACACTAACCTACACAACAAACAAAACCAGAACTGAGAGACAGCTGAGAGAGCAGCTAACCACGCTCTGCTACCATTGAAACCGTACATCGCCGCTCGCACACCCACAGCAAAACCATCAGGGAAGCGCGCGCCCATGGTGGCGAACGGGATGCCGGATCAAAACTAAAACTAGGTAAAAAAAAGAACACCGTGGTCAGCATACTCAGGTTCATTTACTAAGACACAATATAGGCCTATCTAGTCAATATAAATATATAAGTATATATACTATAAATAAAAAAAAAATAAAAAAGTGCCTGCAGTAGTATATACCTCAAACAATCCTTATCAGGTGCACCTGCATACAAAAATTAGAAACACTATAATTTGAAACAATAAATGCCAATTCCACCCGGTATCCTTCGGCTAAGGGCGGGCTCCTAATGAAATCCAAGAAATAACTAAATAATATCTAAAACTAACTTAAAATTAAATAACAAAATATAAACTATATAAATAGCAACAATAACAATAACAAATAAATAAAGAATATGAGCAGGGTATCACAGATGTTGACTAGTAGAAATGTCCATCATGGTGGCCGTCCTTCAGCAGAGCGCAAAATCGAAGGTTCTCTGCGGACCACGCATGATGGAGAGATTGACAGCAGAAAATCAATTCATCTCCTGGACCCTGAAACCAGGTTTCAGCCTAGTACCCTTTTAAAGTTAATAATAATTAAAAAATAGTTGCTAAACAATATAGATTTTAATAAAAGTAAAGTTGCCAAAAGTTATCTATCAAGAATTTTAAGTTAAGTTAAATTACCAAAATTTCAAAATATCACAGACCAATCAATTACTGATAAAAATTAAAATAACCTTAATATAGAAGCTGGTAATATTAGAAAACAATAAATAAACAAGATATTCCATTTAAAAGACTAAAACAATAAGTTTATAAAGAAATTTATTTGAGGTATACGCAGTAGCCTACCATACGTAACAATTTGGTTAAAAACATTTTTAAAACAGGCATTTATTGACAGAATTGGCTCAAAATTGGTGAAAAGCAGGGGAAGGGCATCCTGCACTTAAAATAAAATTCCCAACTCAAAACAACAACCCCAAAGAAAGTATGAAAATCCCCTCTATCACAGAAAAAAAAATTTAAGCGTTTTACTCTTGGTAAAAAAAAATTAAATTATTAGAAAAAAAACTGATGGCCATAAGTAGCAGCCTATTAACAGGAATCTAAATTTAAAATTTGATGGCAGAAGGCCTTAAATTAACCAATTAGGCTATAAGGGGGAGTTATGGGCCTAAAAGACCCGAAGAAACGTTACATCTCTCAGAAAGGCTTAAAAATTTAGTAAAATGAAACCTTCAGCAGTCTCTCTGGGTTTGTTTACAAAAAACTACATAACAAGTGACACATAACACACAATATTGGCTGCAGAATAAAAATGAACTGTAACATATAGCCTAGGACTGGTCCTCACTGAGAGACAGAAAAATTAAATTTAGGCCGAATAGAAAGGGTGAAAACTAATAAAAGTGTAAGAGAATTAATTTGAAAGCCAATTTAAAAATTAGTTAACAGCCAGAAGTACTAAAATTTAATAAAAGGCAAAAACTACAATTTGGAAAACCATGTGCTCTTAACCTTCACAGTATGAAAAATAAAAAATTAATCACTAAAATTTAAAAGAAAGCAAAAACTTACTCATCAGTGAGGGGCCGTAAACTTAGCCGCACATGTTAGAAGGAGAACAGCTCAGCAAAACTAAATAAAACACTTAGTTAAACAAAAAATTTTAACTTGGAGCTACTCCTAACTTGTACACCACGGCTCGGAGTCTTTGCCACTCTACCGGAAAGGCCAAAACGCCTTCAAATGGTCAGTGGCCTCTGCAGCCAATAAACCACACACACATACACTATAATAAAACACACATGAGCCGGGGAGATATAGGTATTGAACCGGCTCAGACTCCCCCCCCAAAAGGAGGAACTCCCCTCTGTTAATTTCTTCAAAATGAAGAACCAAACGAAATGCCTCTCCCCCCAATGGTTGAAGAATTATAAACCGGAAACCCTGAAGTCTGCAGAAGGTAAAACCAAGAAAATCCAGTTGGAGGCAAGAAATCCCTCCAAGAGTTGCGTGGGTACAAAGAAGAAAACAGGGAACCTTGATCAGGAAGAAGGAGCAGAGGTGATCAGGCCTCTGGACCTAAAACCCTCCCGCACAGACTAAAGAGAAATCACGGATGACTCCGGCAAGGCTTCAGATGGGAATATGTGCGCCTTCCTGAAAAATCTTCCCGGACCGAGTATCTCCCAGTCGGGCAGTCACCGGAGTCAGAAACTTCAAGATGCGGTGGGGACCAGTCCACCTGTAGCAAAGTTTAGCAGCTCTTTTATCCACAGCCGAACTGACTGGGTGAGCCTTGCAGTAAACTAGATCCCCACCTGGAAGGGATTGGCAATACGACCTCGGTTGTACTTCCTCCTTACTAACTCCCTAGCCCGAATGAGATTCCGCCTGGCTGCCTCCCAAGTGGCTTTCACATTGGGAGTACCAGGAGGTGGCAGAAGATCGCTAATTTTCCAAAGGTTCGCCAAAGGGTTGTTTGGCGGAAAGCCAATAATAAATCGAAAGGTACCGCCTTGTGACTATCATGCTGGGCCGTATTAAAGGCAAATTGGATCCAAGGTAGTTGTTGATCCAGGTGGTCTGATTTTCCGCATGAAAGGCAATGAGAGCAGATCGAAGATTGCGATTAAACCGTTCGGCGTGAGAAGGCTGAGGATAGAAAGGGGAAGTAGTCACATGGCGGATTCCGTGCCCAAAGCACATTTCTTTTAAAGATATTGGAGACAAACTGTGAACCATTATCGGAAACTAAGGTGGCGGGGATTCCAAAGTGTTGAAAAAAAATGGTTACGAAGTGCTTGCACCGTGAGCTGTGCGGGTAGCACTCCGCAATGGGAACAAACCAAACAAACTTGGAGAAGGCATCCACACACAAACAAGTAGGAACTTATTTCCGGACTTGCTACGCGGGAGAGGCCCAACATAGTCAATGAAAACCTTCTCCAAAGGTTTTTCCGCCACCTCAGATGACAAAAGACCCAACATGGTATTTTGAGCGGGTTTGCTTAGCGAGCACAGTTCACAAGAACGTACTCGAGCTGCAATATCCCGGTCCATACCTTTCCAGATGAACTGATCCCTAATCTTCGCGATGGTCTTATGAATTCCTAGATGTCCGCCCACAGGAGAAGAATGAAAATACTGAAAGACCATCGGTACAAGGAAAGCTTGGCAGCACTAACTTACAATTTCTTACAAAAACAACTTACTTCAATTTTTGAGATATTATACAATTGTAATGTCAATTATTACTCTAAAATCAAAATTTATTCTTCACTAAAACATTTTTTTTAAAACACTACACAAAGTTTCAAAACATTTTCATTCTGGGTTCTTATAACGACAATGTTCACTCCATAAACAGTACTGAAATGTTCCCTAGCACACGGGTACTGTACTGGACAAGTCTCTCGTCTTCATTCTCCATTTCACAAAATTCAAATAAAATAAATTGTAAAACTTAAAAAGAAACCATCACAGGTCACACATTTAGGAGCACACGGATTACTACTCCATAAAAAACTAAACACTATAAGGCGCTCACGGAGATTTCGTCAAGCAACTACAAACACAACATCGGGCGCTCACGGAGGAATCGTCCAGTCTCGCACGGAAGTAGACCTCATACTGACAGATTTTGACAAAGATAAGCGGGAGGCTATTGTTTCGCTTCCCCGAAAGATGCTCGTGAAGTACACTGCGGGAAACGACTGCCAACATCAGAAAAGTAGTACTATTTGTAATAATAAAAAATACACGGAGGAAAACTCCGTTTAGCGCCCCGATGTAGGGTTAATAGCCTCCTATTTTGACCCCAACCAAACCTATCATGGCTGATGATCGATTTCTTCCTTAGAAGAAATTTCTTGATCGATTTCAAGAAAGACCGTTTTGTGTATGTAAAATGAAAATGGGCTCTTGGCCTCTGGAATAAGAATAAGTATTCTCTTGCTTTGGTATTTTCGTGCTTTTTTTACCTCTGTGTTCAAAATAACAACAGAGGTTTTTTTACCTTCCCTTGGTGACCAATCACGTCGCGTTGCAGTGAGCTACTCGGTTATGCTCCCCGGTAACATCTTGAACTACGGGTAGTTTGGAGCAAATGCGTGATAGTCAGGTAGTTACTTTGGAAATCTTCTTTTCTATATTTTTCAAGACTACTATATTTTTCCTTACTAAAAATAGGTTTTTGATACAGTCCAGACAGGTTAAGATATGGTTTGAGAGGTTAATCTTGGATAGAGAAGGTACACATGCGATAGGTTGAAGCTTATTTAAAGTTCATTTATTTTTAGCTACACAAAAAATACAGAAGATTATAGAAGTGGGCGTGATGCAGGATAAAAATCAACAAGACAAAAATAATAATTCGTAAGTACCCATAATTAGGAACTTGTACATGGAGGACAGGAAAATTTAACTTCTGCCTTTCATTTTCAGTCTTCCAGCACCATCTATCGAAAACGGACAACAGACTTGAAATTGTTCATGAATCTTTATTTCTAGCTATATAGAAATGGATAAAGTTCGATATTGATGCATGTTATTCCGTCATATTTGGCTGATTATTAGCGAACATTTGTTATATCAAGATGGTTATATCAACATTTGTTGTATCAAGCTGTTAAATTAAGATGGTTATGTAAAATGATAGGATATATAAATTTTTAACAAAAAAGTACGTTTACAAATATTTTAACACGAGGCATAATACAAAATGACGTAACCAAACTATATGCTAGGCAACTCAAGAGAGAATGTATCTATACATTTCAAATGCTACACAGAAAAGAATGAGTGTGATGGCGTATGTCCGTCCATAAGAACTGTCTGCGTATATTTGAAGCCTATCTTAGTAGACTGGCACAATGTCGGTTTGGACTGCCGGCGGATGTAAATTATTTGTTCTTAACGACTTTCTGTCAAAAGAATCTCTCAAGAATCAAATAAATGCATTATGTACACCTTTTACATGAGACGTAGTGCGGTGTATTCCAACCTTGTGTTAATAAGTGTACTATTAGTTATATATCATGAACGTAATTTTGAAAGTACCTTTATTGGTATGCTTAGTAACTAAGTTTTTGTATTCCTATAAATAAGTTACTTAATGTGCCGTATATTGAAATATTAATCAAGTAATATTCAGTACTTAAGTTATTATTATTTCATTCCATGGATTCCAGTGAAACTTAGATTTCATAAAGCATGATCACCTGTAATTTAGATTCGGCACGATTTAATCGGCAGATAAAACTGCTGATTAACCATATCAATATATCCAGGAAAGGTAATTTGTTGAGTATTGGTCTATATTATATGTATTATTGACCTTGTGAATTACCTCTATACCATTACATTTAGTATAGTATTATCATTATTTTTAATATTCCCGTTAGCTTTAGTACAAACAACCAAATGTTTGAAATATTGGTTAATATATATATATATATATATATATATATATATATATATATATATATATCCAGAAACTGTCGATATCGTTTTTTAAGCTTAAACCTTTTGAAAAATTATTTCATTCGAAAACAACTAACTTTTCCAAAAAGAATATTTTAATTAATTTATTAAAAGGTTCGACATATTTTATAGTTATAGAAAAGAATTTTCATAATTTTTTGGAAATTTTTTTTGATAAAATAAAATTTATTTACACATATATTACAAACATTTTTATAATTTTCATATACTTTAAAATGTTTAAAATAGTTATTTCTAAAATGTGTGCCATAATAATATGATTTTTTTAATGAAATAATATTCTTATAAATGATATACTAAAAAAAAACACACAAGGTTTATTGTTATTTTGTGAATTTACATTATTTGATGAAGGACATAGAAATTATTTTCGATTTTTTTTAGAATAAGCATGTTTGAAGGTAAACATTGTATTTTTGGTTGTTATTATCCATTGACTATTTTAAAATTAGGATAATTGAAAGGCTTAGTGATAATTTGAAAGTTAAATATAGCTTTATAAAATAGACATTGGACTGTTAATTATACTTTTGGAGGAATTAAAATTTGTCATGATAATGTTCTTAGTTACATGTATCTCAAACATATTCCTGTACGTGTCCTTAATGCTACAAATTGTGTTACAATATAATTCTTCTTTTGCAGTAAATTATTAACTTTTAAAAGAATAGTATCCCAATGAACGGAAGAAACAAGCTCTGTTTAACGTAAAATACTCAGGAAAAGTGTGTCTGCCAAATTGACTTTGTCATCAAAGGTTTACAGGGACGGCAGAGTGTTGGGATTTTAGTCTTTTAATTAATTAATCTTACTTTGAAATTCTTGCAGCTTTCCGGGTAATCAGCTTTGTTTCATCTCTGAACAATGTTACACCAAAAAAGTTTATTATACTTGACAGACTTTTATAATCGGTATTTTAATCATATGACCTATCGTTTAATGTACACTATGTGTATCATCTACAGACGAAACAGTAACTTGTTTTAAAACGCGTCCAAATAATTGAAATACACATTAAATAAAATAAAATATTTTATAGAGATACAAATGCACGACACAAAGCATTTATACAACGCTATAATTATATATTTTAATCTTATAAACTTAAAATAACATTATTTTATTTCTTTAAGCTGTTTTAGGAACAAATAAATATGGAGTTTTTTATTTTTCTGCCAATGCCTTATATAACAGACACTTTTTCCATAAATAGGAATACTTTAGTGCAAATTAAAGAATTTAAAAAAATTTTTAGGCTTCACAATAATCTCTAATAAAGAAAAAAGTTAATTAAAAAACAATTTCTTTCTATAACTGCATTCCATTAAAGTTCTAAAAATATACAATTACATAGTGTAATAAAACTATAATTTAAAAATACTTAATTTAACAACCGTTTGTTGAGAAAAATCTTATAGCTTGATTTAAAATTTACGTAAATATATTACAAATAGATATACTACACTTACACCTAAATGTATACGTATATTTCATTAACCTCCACAGATGTAGAGTTGTTGTTTCATTTTACGGATTTGATAATTAACCATCAATATTTTATATATAATCTTTCTCAAAAAACGCTGAGTATTTAAAAGAAAGACACAGTAAAAAATAGTTACAGATTTTTCTTAAATAAAGAGCAAAATCATACAGAAAACTTCAAAATACTCCTTTAAGATGTATTTTAAGAAAAAATAATTAGGCGTCTAAAACTTTAAACACTTACTCAATACCTTACATAACTATGTAAACGGCTTAAAATATGAAAGAAAAAGTTATATAAGTTCAATATTGCTCATATTTCAATAAAACTAAGATGAAAAGCAGTGCAAACGCGTCTTATATGATGGTTAGGTTACTGAAGTGCTAAATACATATATAAGGAAACTATACTAGAGCATATATTTCTCAACTAACAGAATCCAAAAAATCTCCCATGACCATTACAGTCATGGATTTGGAAAATACTAGCTTTTGAGGTTTAACAGGATGTGTAAGCATTTTATCGTTACGATGTTTAGTATTCAAACTGCTGCTTCTTTTATGTTTACGTCTAACATAAAGTGGACATATTTCATAGTACACAATTGCTGCCACGTGTGTAACATCACTGTATATTGCTTTCATCACGTTTAATCACTACTGAAATTTCCAGTTAGTACTTATACAAATATAATATACTTTAATTTCTACATTAAAAGTATTACATGTTTAAATATAACACAAATTAAAGCAATATGTTGAATATATAACGAGAATATTAACATCTGTGCTGAATATGGAATGTGAAAATATATGTCGAAATAACCTTTCCGGCTTATTAGGAAGAACGGTTGATTTCATATATTCCTGTCATCTCAAAATTGTAACTGAAGATACATACTACTTGTGACATTTTGTTTACACAAAACTAAAAGGATGATAAAAGCATTGATAACAACATTTAAGTTCGGAATGTTTCCACTTGGAATACTTAAAACATTTTTAAACGCCATCCTGAAACCTCAAAAACTTTTTATAAACATCAGCAAATCTTTGTACAAACGTGGACCTAATTTAGTTACAATTAATACAAAATTATTTTTGATAAAATAATCACTTTAACGATACGATTGTATATTTATAAAGTTCTTGAGCTTGCGTCATCTTGACCCTATTAGAGTTATTGAAGTATTTATAATGACAAATGTTAAATTGTTTTAACATATTGTAAAATTTAGCAATTTTCAAATGATGTACAACACCGCAGAGAAAAACCATTTTGTACAATTGCGAAATACCGTCATCTTGAAACATTTTTTGTTTGAGCCTAGCTAACAAACATGTTCAAGTAATGTATAAGTACGGTGTTAGTACTAAGTTTAGTTTTATTTACCAAGAATTTGCGGCATTTATAGTTTTTTACATCGTTTCTACACCTTTTTACAATGATACTCTACATTATTCAAATCTTTGTACAAAACTATCTGAAAATATTTAGATATAAAGAAATTGACATATGAACGAATATTATTGTAAATAATTTAAGGGTTCTATAACACTTTACAAATTTACCCTCCCCTCCATAAATAATAATTGGTTTAAATGAGAAGTATTTAGAAACATTAAGACAAGCAAGTGCGAGAACATAAGCGGTTTATAGTTGCTTAGTATTTTATAACCATTAATTTTTGTGTATAAATAGAAATAGTCTAATAAAATATTTGCACAAATACTAATGGCTACTATCTTAGATATGTTTGATTAACATTCAGGTCTACATAGGCAAGGTTTAGTTCCATGACTGTGCATATCTCTCGTTGATATATGGGTGTTATTGTTTGTCTTTCTTAGAGTTTTCTTTTTTCAGAACATTTCAAAAAATAATTTGCTAATAGTCTGAAATGTTCTATGTTATTTCATTTCTACATAGGCAACGTCAAATATGATTATTATATATGTTTCTATATGGGATTTGGCTGAGTGCCAGCCTAGATACAGATGAAAATTTGATATTACTTGTTATATTATTACCTATTTATTATAACAGCTCTTATTTCAATTAAAATATAACTGAAGATTTTTTACGCATTAATTTATTATCTAAATTAATACTACAAAATGTGTTTCTATATTGAACTTAGTTCGTAATATGATTATGAGACTTAAAATAAATAAATTACTCATATATTAGTGAAGGATTAAAAATCTTATGAATGTTGACAGTGGGATTTGGTTCAGCGTTGTTGAAGCCTATCCAGTCGGTTAATCTAATATCTATTTGTCTGTCTAGAGCAGTAAAATGGTTATTTCTGTATAACTGTCTATCCGTCCGTATATCCGCTGGATATCTCGATAATGATATGAGCTATTAAATAAAGCATGACCTAATAATATCAGTGAAACTTTTTAAGAGACATGCGTACTCCTACCTTATAATAATTAGGTATAGTATGTATATTATAGATACAATACAGAACTATCAATGAGTCATGTTTACTAGTCATAATATTTATTAGTATCAAGATAAATCATGAAGTATTAAAATACTCTAATAGATACTCTAATATCCACCTGAACTATTACTTATCGAACCACATATATTTATGTCTATATGAGCGAGGTATTCAGTAAACATTTATTGTAAAAACGTAGTTGCCTGTTTCAACATCTGATTTAAGGACCTATTGCTTTTAGCTACAGTAAATAAATTAATACTCTTGAATTAATGGAGCTTCTGCATTAGCATTAGTCAGAGCACACATTCTATTGTTTGTAGACGAGTAGTGAAAGTAAATTGAAATTGTTAAAATGTTGCTTTATTTTACCATTTTAGAGTGTGTTAAATACTCTTATTCCAATATAAGTTAAAATATCGTTTTAACACTAGTCTGGATACTATTGTTATTAGGTTTGTATGATTGGATTGTTCACGTGAACTGTAAATACACATTTTTTAAAGGTTTATGATACTAAAAATATAGGCTACTTCCAAATTTGTGTTACTCTACATTCAAAGGAATATAAAACGTTTATTTAGAATTGGTGACGTATTGCGAGCCTTTCTAAGCCAGGCACTATTTTTCATCAGGTTCCCTTCTTCACTAATATACCAGAAAAAGACACATTGTACAAAGTTCTTAATTTCGAGTATAAAGAGAATATAACCTTTGATAGCTACCACATTTATACCTGGTGGCACAGTGGTAGGCAGTATATTACAATAAAGGTGACACCTAAAAGCAAATAATGGAATGAAATGCATGAAATATTGGAAGAAAATGAACAAAAACGATAAAACCCATACTTAATTCAACACATTTGACTACAATAATTCAATGTAAAATTGGCTGTGATTATCAAACGATTAGTATCATATCTTTATGGATTAACGCTTTCAGTGTGTGTGTGTGTGTGTGTGTGTGTGTGTGTGTGTGTGTGTGTGTGTGTGTGTGTGTGTGTGTGTGTGTGTGTGTGTGTGTTTATATACATTTCATCTTCAAGAATATAATATAACAAAAATTTTGAAATGCTGATTCTATATTTTTTATAAATAGTCTTAAATAAACTTTATATTAAAGCAGTTGAAATAATTAATTTTATCGTTAATTTACGAGTCTTAGTGTACGAGCAGGTCTTAGTGTCTTTCCTTAGATTCAGAACTATATTTTGCAATCACTAAACGAGGACGATTATAAAAAAGTATTTCACATATAACGGTTCCAAATCGCGAATTTATATGTTTCCCTCATATAAGCTTTTGAAACAAATCAGTTATTTATTTATATTACCTCTAAATAAGTTGGACGTCAAAGGTATTTTCACATAAAACTAATAATGTTAAGTATAAAAAAAAATTTATTTTATAATTTGTGGTTGAAAACTCTTAACAATTTATTACGACTTATTGAATTCGGGCATTTTTATACTTGAAATGGGCTTCTATTGAAGCAAAATTAGTGAGTTTTACTTTATATATTTTTTGGAAATTCACTGAGGTGTTTGGATGTACCAGATTATTTCGTGGTGTCTTTACAATCCCGTCTGATTACAAACTATGATTTAGTTACCCTGCCAAGAACTCCCTCAGTTTCCATGGCAGAATATCGTAATTCACATAAGTAATTTTTTATAAATCGAGCTTATAAAATTTTTATTTAGATATAAAAACTCGAATTGTTCCAAATCTACATTTTATAATGTTTTAATTTATGTAACAATAATCAAAATATATTTTACAAATCCGGAGTAAGCAACTGGCACAGGAATTACTAACAAATTAAAACACAATACACGAACTTTTAACCTAGACATAATTGTAGCACAAGTACGGAAACATTAAACCCCTTCTCTAAATGTAAGCGAGGGTTTGGAGCGTCTCTGAAACAAACGGGAAGCAGTTAGCTCTCGGAATATCGACGTACGCCCATTGTCTCGTCAAGAGCTCCTCTGCTCAAGCTTGAGGGTTTGCTCACTAAATATGGACGTTTAAACTGTATGCGCGTAACATACAGTGTACAAGTAGGCTTACTAGATAGATTCATAGTTTGCTAGAGGTTTCATTGGTCGTTAAATTGAAACTGATTATGAATCAATGCATTTAATTATCCCACTTTCCTGTTCATTGACCGAGAGACTTGACAATGCTTAGTAACAGAATAGGAATCTAAACTTCGAAGTTAAGCTTCAGGGAATAAAAACGGATTGCTTTCACTCTTCTTTAAATTTTAATTTTTTTAACGTGTAATTGTTTATGAGTTCTTAATTATTGAATATGTGTTGACTTTACAGAGCCACTTGGAACATTGGTGTCAATTATATAAGTAAAATATTTTTAGGAATGTTTATTGTAACCAATTTTTTTGTTTACTATGAAAGAGATGTTGTTATTTGTACATTAAAACTTATTTTCTCCTTAGAATATGAAACGGGCCATTCTCTTTCGAATAACCTAAAGCAAAAAAATAAAGCAAATACAATTTGATGTGAATTTTAATTACAGCTTGGCCAATGAATTTTGGGTAACATTTTGATGAAACAGGCCTCAGCGCTCAATGGTAGTCTGTGGCGTGTTATCATGCACCAGATTCCTAAATTTCTTTTAATGTAAGAAAAGTATTTTAACTGTTGGAGTAAAAAAACTATAAAATTAGTTATTATAGGAGCAAAATGAGAGGTTTTGGTATAAAATCTACTTGGTTAGTTTAAGCAAAATAGTGAAGTACACTTCACTTATGAACTACAGGTTTACCTTTTTATTCAAATTATGGAAGGTGTTTAGACGCTATAAAAATAATTTATAAAACTGTTTAATTAATTAACTAATTATCATTAGAATGTTGTTTTGGATCCGCTGACTGTTTGTATGCTCCTATAACTGTAATAATTTGATCAAATCCTATACCATTTAATTGCTAACCTTAAATTCCTTGTATGATACTGAATATATAGATTTGTTCAATTAAAAAGAGAATAATAATACACTGTATGGCTAGTGAAATACAGTATTTTAACGAAAAACAAATAGGAAGGAAACAATCGTATACAATTCACGGAACGGCAACTCCATTTCGGAAATGCAATTTCAATACGTTAATTTTAGCCCTCTTTTCACAAAATTAGAAGTTTAGATGGTATACTCTCGTGGGAATCTTATTGGTAATCGAAGGAAGCAACCTGGATTTAGTGATAAAGCAACACCTAATAAGTTGTTTTTTTTTTTTACCGTACGTACCGATATTATTGAACAGTACAGGGAAGAAGCGATTACATTAGTTCCTTTCATTTTTACAATTCGTTTGGATAAGTGACAAGAAACCACCAAATAAACCTGTCATGTCACTCTGGAGAGTACTAGATAGTTATGATAATATCTTTGTGTAAATGTAAGGGACGTTAACCCAGGCTAATGTCATCGTCTCAGACGTCTTCATCGTGTTCTCAGTAACATCCACCCTTTAATGAAGGACGAGGACTTCCGTCACGCATAAAAATAAATTCCTTTTAACAATGATAAAAACTCGCTCTGACAGTTGAATAGATATGGTGTTGTAAGGTACCAGGCTGTGGTGTTGTGTTGTGCCAATCGATAAGTCCAAGCTCGGGTACGCCCGCAACAGAAGACAATTGTACATACATGCAACCATTGCTTGACCCTAAACCTGAACACTTTATGAAAGATCTAAATTAAAGGCATGAGAAAGATAAAGCGAGATCTGAACACTGTCTGAACGGAGTAAATCAAACGGAAACCGGTTGACTGGTGTGTTCCAAGGGAGTGAACGCTTTTCTTTTCTATGGTTTCACCACGGTGGGTTGACGTCGGGTGGACGTAGGTCACCCGCTTAATGTGGTTAAGTGAAGAAGCTTGAAATGCTTTTCTGGGATTCAAAGCATGAAGAGGCCAATAACACACAATTCAAGTAAAGCAATAACAGAGGGAAAAAATAGAGCTCAGGAATATATCGCAGTTATCACCGGTATTTTATGTCTGGAAATGATTTATAATCGGAATGGGCCAAGGTTCTGCCTGTAAAACATGATGATAAAACAGAAGTCAATTAAAGAAAAGTACAGAGCGGAATAACATATTTCCCTTTGAACTGTCCATGAATCGTGGCTGCGCCGAGGCTGTAGGACTATGAAGTGTTCCTACCAGTCAAAATATGCAACCACAAATATTGGCCATGAAGTCCTTGACCACGGATTTGCCTAAAATTAACACAAACTAATAAAACTTTAATCAAAAAAAGAAAACCTAGCTCACCAAAATGTTTAATGACATGCAAAACTCATTGCTTGCTTAATAATCAAAAAGAAAAATGAAGAACTTAATTATTGTTATCATTTACTAAATATTAAAGTACTGCATTTTTGATTATTTCCAGGTTTTCGGCTAACTATTACCAAACGCTAAATCCATACTTAAGGACAGATAAGTATGGGGTTGGTTTTCTCCATCGAGACTGAGACATACCAATTAGGTCGTGGATATTTAACTCGGCTTTATAGAAAAAATAACGTTCATGGCGACTATCAAATATTATAATTTACTGCATCATTTCTTTGTCTGAAGGTTATTTTTGACGATGGAATGATTGTGAAGGAAACAGGAATTTCCGGACATTTGCCATCGTTCAGTGAAACAAGAAATCAGTAACACTACGTTTTCGAGATCTGCAATCTGATCTATTATTCAGGTAAAGAACTAACCTAATACATAATTACAAAACTAGGTCAAAATAAACAAATCTTACCAAAGCGTTGTGGCACGCCTAGGTCAGGAATCATATCCACAATGTTGTTTTGTCAACTTCACTAACTCTATAACCATGTACTTAATAAAAAACTATACAAAACACTAATCATTATAACTGAACTACGGAATACAGGTCACAATACGTCTTCATTCGTTTACTGACCACCTACGACTGACCAGAGGGCGCTAGCCAATGGTAATCGTCACGGCAGACCAAATTTTACTGCATCAGGTAAATTCTCTAAAATGTTAGATTAATGTTATAAAATATATTTAAAATCAGTTAAGACAAACCTTTTTAGATTTTGCTTCAGAATTTTGCATGTATATTTTGCGTAAGTGAAATAGAAAATAAACAATCAATTATCAAACGTAATTACACTATGTCTCAGAAACCACGATTGATAGACGATTAATGCAACGAAATAAATATTTATCGAATTTAAAAGAGAGTGTTCTATATAATATATAGAAAAATATAATCAGTAAAGGATGTCAAAGCTATAACAGTGGTTTACGTTGAGGACATTTCGTAGGAAGTGAAGGGTAAAAATGTAAATGTATGAATGTTTAATAGCTGCTGGCGGCTTCCCACAGGTTTATTGTCGCCATAAACTGGGAACCCCATGTACAACTACTCAGCTGACATAACTGTTACCTCTTTCAGAGTTATATCTCCACCGTGGAAGTCTTATGTTAAAGTAAGTAAAGTTAAACTAAGGAGACTTTATTGAAATCATTTTTTTAAATATAATAGTTCTCTCTCCATTTTTTATTACTTTTAATAAAATAAGTTGAACAATAACTTTAGCTTTCTCATGATAAATCACAGTATCCTCAATACATAACTGTCACATGTGTTGATAACGAGTAGCTTACCGTTAAATTTACACATACATGTTTTTGAAATATGTATGATTCAATAATTTTCTTCAGCTTTGTATAAAGTACTTTAACTAAAACTATGAATAATAATTTGTATGAAGATATTATCCTATTCATACCCCCTTTCATACCCTAAATGCGAGTAAAATATCTTTTGAGCTTTAATACATGTAGTAACAACACTGCTGGTGTGTAACAAGTAAAAATGAGCATCATCCTCAAACCCTCATTGCTAGTGTCTTTTAAGTGTGATCGAACAGTACCCTCCCATCCTTACTGCTGGTATATAATAAGTGAGATGGACCAACACCCTCACACCGCCAATGTGTCTTAAGGCGTCTTCTGTTGTTAATGTGTAAATATGATTGTTTATTTTACTTATTATGAATTTATTTAGCAATAAAATTATAAAATATTTTATCTCTTTTTAGAAGAACTGCGTTTTAGATAATAGGATAGTGCGATTATGAATGTTAAATTTAGCCCTTCTTCAAGTTGCCCTTATCGCAGCGTCTGGAATCTGACGCTTTCAGACCTTTTTCCTGGAATCTGCAGTGTTGTTTGTCTGATGAGATTCAAAAATGTCGGTGACGAAGAAGTTCTAAATTAACTTTTATCCAGATTATTACATCAGCGAAACCTATAATACATAAAATAGTGGACTCTAAGTGAAAAGGTACTATAACTCCTTTACTATACTCATTACGTTTACAATTAAATACAATGAGAATACATCTTCACCTAGGACACATTCTTCAAACCAAGTGTCCAGATTCTGCACTAACAGAAAGATGAATCAGAACTAAGCCCAACATTCACATTGAATCGACCCTTCCCACCGTAGCTACGTTATGTATAGTGAAATTGCTTTTGATAAAAAAGTATAATAAAACTAAAGTTTCAACGCAAATTCCTAGGATTCAATTTCTAAAGGCAGTAATATAAAAAAACTTAACTCTCTAGTGTTGCTAGCTGGATATTTAAATAGTAATTCAGATACATCTTATGATAACTCCCAAGAATAAACTTTGAGGGTAATCATATGAAGTTTTACCACACGTACGTAATACGAGAAGAGTGGAGAAAATTAAACGTTTGTTTATAAAATTTATTATTCTGAGATAAAAAATATAATTTTTTAACTATGCTTTAATAAAGAATATATTTCTCTTAATCAATAACCAAATTAAAAGTATGTCACTTCTTGGAGTGATTACTCGAGTGACTAATCAATCCAATTTTTATCTATATCACTTTTTACTTGGTGCAGGTTCCAAATTTGCATAAATTTTGGTGGATCCTATGAAACAAATCTAAAGCCACTTCTAAATCAACAAAAGAAATTCATAAGGTTGATTAAACGAAAACGAAGAATGGAGAAATCTTTTCCTCTTTTTGTTGATTTAAATATTATTCCCCTTAAATATATGTTTGTTTATAAAGTTTTAAAAATATTTTATGTCATAAGTGGCAGTTTACCAGAATTAAAAAATAGTTACAAAAACAAATTAAGAAAGCAAGAACGAATACCAGTTCCAAAGCCTAACTCAGCATTTTTTTTCAAATTGTTATTGTTTTTTGGGTCCTACAATGTTTAGTATAATTTCTTCAATTATTAGATGTGAGAATATAAAGTTATTTTAAAAACATTAAAGAAGTGGTTATTGAGTTTTGATAAATTAGATTTCTTCTCTGCATAGATTCCTAGTTAATTAAAGAAGGTAACAGTAAATTTTAGTTTGAATTTATTTAAGTGGATTTTCATTTGCTTTGTAACTACAGCAGCACACTTTTAATCAATTTTGTTTAAGAGCTTATAAAAAAAATCAAAGTATTGTTGAAATTTTCTTTGAGTTGAAAAAGATTTTTGTTATTAAAGGAACCTCTCCACAGGCACTTGCCTCTAGAGGCCCTAGTTATTTTTGGAAATATTTCTTTTAATTTACGAGTGTATTTGTTTTAATTTTATTTACAAGAATGTTAAATTTTTATTTAAGTTTGCTCATTAGGTTTGTACATAGTGTATACATTTGGTTGTTTTAGGTTACGTTATTGATTTATTACATTGTGTATACCATTGTATATAATGTGTTATTGTAATATTTTCCAAAATAAATCATATTCTATTCTATTCTAAATTTCTTGATTTAAGTGACTTAAATATCTAATAGGATGATGAAACTACATGATGGCAACGAGCAAGTACGAGAATAATATTACACCTACAAGAGATTTGAATATGTTGACAAATACATCCTACCTATCCCAACAGTGAAACATATTTTATAGCGCATTGGTGTATACACTTTTTTAAACACTGATATGGAATCCAATTTAATAATCTGAATGTATAATAAGACGGGCTATGTCAAGAAAGATTTCATAGTTGACTTAAATTCTTGTATATCTTTTTAAATTCCTATAAGAATAAGCTATATGATGTGTCATTATCGCGTCACATTTTTATGATTGCTGCCTGCAGGACATCTGGAGAAACAAACGAACTATATATTAAAAATTTTGCATGAACATTAGCAAAGGCTGTTATGACACATAAGGTGGCGTACTTTTTTGTATTACAAGGCCTATCACTAATAAAATAGTTTTACCAACCAAACAATGGTTGGTTTAACTTAATCGAATTAATAAATTGAAAACATTCTGGATAATTGTGTTATGTAAAGGAAGTTTTCACGAGGTACTATTCCAGGTTAGGATTGGCAAAATCATACGCAACAGGAAAAATATTTCGTACAAGAATACATTTGAAATAATCACCTGGAAAGTGAGAGAGGCGGGTTTGAGCCCCGGTGGAACAATTAATTTTTTTGATTTAATGTTTGTTGCAATTAAATTAGGCTATTTCCCAAAAAAATTATTGAATGTAAATAAAAGTATTTTGACAGGCATTTTGTATTCCAATCATATTTTAGTATAGTCATTCAAACGCATATGATAAAAAATAATTGAATCTTAATCAGTAACGGCTCTGTGGTGTAGTAGTAGCACCCTGGCCCGGAAAGTAAGAGATCCGGGTCCGAGTTCCAAAAGAGGAAGTACCTTTATTGATCCAAAGTTTATTGAATTTTCATTTATTGGGTTCAAATTTAATATATTTTCATATATATTACCATAGTATAATTAGTGAGTTATGTAAAAATGAAAATTATTTTATAGATACTGATATAAAATAATAACACCTTACTTTCTGTATTTACAGATACACAAATAAATATCTGGATTGACAAAACTAATAACTGAATCTGCATACAACAAAAGTACCATCTATTTTATAAATATATATCTTAGTTCTTAAGTTTACCAGGCATTATAAAATAATGAGTTATCACAGAAAATCCCTGTATCACTGAGACAAGCCACATTAAGCAGAAGTTTATACACCTATATTACTCGTACCATACACAAGAATGTCAAAATTGTTCAAATCAATAAATGCATAAGCAGTATGAACACATGATTTACAACGGAAGATTTTCTATTCAGTTAATAAATTGTATCTATAATCTAAACAATAAAACTGCACAATACGTATAGTACTGAAATATCTCTAAGTTTCAATACATAACTTTCTAAATATGATGCTTAAGATTTCAATCAAGAAATTGACATTTTTTAACTTGTGGCACTGCTCAAATAAAAAGCCTACACGGAATGCAGTTTTTTGAGTGGCTATTTATTTCTTACCTAATTCTTATTACAAATGTTTGGTGATGAAATTATTCGTATTAACGAAGTTAATTAGTTAAAAAGATACTTAGAACAACATAAATGTTTTTACCAACCTCAAAGTCTTCCAACATATTGCGCACACAATAACTGCTTAATTAATTTTTGCTAAAACACTACTGCCAATGATTTACTACTATTGAAAATCAAGATGGGTATCCATGGCTAGTCAAAAGATTTTTGTAACAACTCAACATTTTATAAAGCATTATAACTAAATGAAATATTTTATTAAATACATTTCATGGTATATTATATATTTCAAAATATTTAGTACTGATTACTAGCAGAAGAACATATGTATTAGGTAGTAATAAAAATTATATATTTTAATTTTAAATTAATAATGGTTATACATTATTCCAGAAACCATTATTTTAATAAATAGAGCATTACCCATACAGTAAACGAATCATTGCTTTCACATATTTTGCTCTATTATTTGAAAGTAAATTTTTGGAACTATTTCTGTTTTGTAAAACCAAATAGCATGTGTCACAGAGGAGTACATTTGTCTTCGTCACGTGTGTACCCGAGCAGATAACTATCCCGATATCAGCACTTACGCTCCGACATGTCCATCTAAACGCTGCAGTAATCTGCATATGTAAATTTTGGTGTGAATGTGTGCTGTATGTATAATCCACTATTTGTGTTGCGAATACAGATATTTACATTTTCGTCGTTAAATTTAAAAAGTAAGGTGTTATATATTTTTCCGGCAACCCCAGAATAGTTTTTTTACATGTTTTACAAATTATATTATTGGGTAATTGTTACTATTTCAACTATTAAAAAGAGAATGATTAATCCTTTTTTTATTTCACTAATTATATATTACATAAAACTTTAAATAAAATTATTATATTTTCATAAAAGTTTCGATTATAAATTCCAAAACACTTGTTTATGAAAAATATACAAATATGATGGTAATTTTAAATAAAACTATTTGTATTTATTTTTTTATTATTTTGTACATACTTTCACTATTTGTATAGTGTAACAATGTATGATGACAAAACATGATTAAAATTTATTATAAATATAACATTTGAGTGTAATCGTTTATATTTTAATACCACTTCGAATACAATTTAGAGGCTATACAATTCCACTTGTTTCATTCTGTTTGTACTTGTTGATTAGGCCTATGTTATCTGTATTAAAAGATAGAAATAGAGGCTACTTGAATACTGGCTTTAAATGTACTATTTAGTTACTCCAGACAACTCATCCAGTGATATCTTTGAAGCACAAAAACAATAAGTTCTCTGTAAGGTGAGATGCTCAGGTAGCAAAACGGAGGTAATATTTGAACGGTAACAAAGTTACGTTGTACAAACCTAGTGACGGACCTCAGAACTAACTGGAATGTCCGGATCTTCACAGCAAAAAATTAACATAAATCGAAGTACAAAACGAGTAAAAATATTGTTTTTAATATTTGTTTTTATTGAAAGTAAAGCAGAAAAGCAACATTTTTATTATTACATACCTAAATTTCGAGATCTGCAATCTGATATATTCTTCAGGTAAATAACTAACCTAACACATAATTACTGACTAGGTTAAAATAAACAGATTATCCCAGAGCAATAAGACACGCATAAGTCAGGAATCACAACCACTATGTTATGTGCCAACTTCACTAACTCTTAAACACGCTCTTAACAAAAAACAAAACATAACTACTATTTATTAAAACTGAACTACAGAAAGCAGGTCACAATAGGTCTGCATAGCAAGAGATATCTTAGTTATTAACGAGTGTGTTGATATCCGAAGAATCACCACTTCACTTCTGCTGTCCCTCTGCTGATTTGTTTTTTAAACATTTTGTTTTATGACGATTCGATACTGAATTGGAGACATTCAAATAAATAATTATTTTTAAATTACTCTAAGTTAAATGCTAACCTATATCGTTTTTCACACTGCTCAATGTTTTTGAGCAATTTTCTATCTTGAAAAATAAACTAATATAAGTGTATTCTATATTTGTAGACAGCAGAATCTCAAGTAAAAAATTTATTGTATTTTTATGATTGCAATGTTCAAAATTCAACTACACTTCCAAAACATATTTAGAAATATAGATTAATTACTGAATAACAATAATTTCAGCACAGAATGTGGTTACACGTAAAAACCCATTTAACGATTGTTTATCCAAAACTGCACCTGCAGATTGATGGTTGTTTATAAAATGAAAATTATTCACTACGATGTAATCCTTATGTAAATTATGTTTTCCTTCTGTCTCAGAAAGTAAAAAACAGGTTTTTATATAGGAAAAGTAGTGCAAAACAATGGTTTAAACAAAAACATTTAAAATTATCACACTATTCCTAGAAATCATCTTCAAACTTATCTTAATGAACTGGATATCAATAAATTTCAGGTATTGTGGAATTGGTTTTAAAATTATCTGGCCCAACAAGAACCATCATGCCATGCTAAGTACTAAGTTTCTTAACGAGCGTTACCAGTTCTATTTACAACATGATATGTTAAGTTCTATGTGCTATACATGTTTTAGTACATTCCTATTCACAAGTCGTTTTTTCCAGATATTCACACTATAGCTCAAATAGATATTCGCCAATGGGGCAGTGTAGCGGATACAACGATTATTGGAATATAACCAGATCAAGCAAAGTCGAACGTGCCTTCTGCTTGGATGAAAGACTGCAGGGCGATTCTGTCTTTGCAAGCAGCCTGCCCGACCGATGGTGGTGGTTCAGAAGTAACCTTTAAGCCTTTGGTGCCCAGGTTAAGTATTAGAGAGGGCTTTTAGCCCCAATTTTGTCTGATAAAATAATACATCTTTACTTTACATTTTTACCTTTATAGATTTGGGAGTTTTTACTATCAAACAACAAGGTGCTTCAATCTTAACACGTGTCAAAAATACTTGACAGGAACAAACTACCTCAACGTACCAGATATTTGTATTTCTTTGTAATACGAGTGAAAATATAAGTATGTGAGTCTGTTGAGGATGGTCATAATAATACACCATCTCATTAACATAGCGTATAATATTACTATCGTCAATGGAAAATCGTGAACCTTAAATAGACTACAAACCGGTACCGTACATTACAAATTATAAAATAAAAACTATTTTAAACATATATAATAGTAAATCAACAAGAAATGTACAATTTTACATAATGTTTATTTGAAGAGAGCGAAGATAATTCAAAACCAACGTAACAGAATTTTTTACGTCATCGCCGAATAAATTGTATTTAAAAAACTATTAATTTTAAATTTATTTCTTACGTACAATATGTTTCCGTATCGCATCCATTTAAATAGTTTATAGTTTTTATAGGAAAACTCAGAATATCTGACATTTAGAACAATTAAACAGAATAACAGCATGGTTCACAATATTACATCTTAACAGTAACAAATGCGATTTTTAATTTTTATAGTCATACCGTTTGGTTAGATATTCATTTTATAGTTAGGCAATAAATACCATTACAGTACTATAGGAGTTGTACCATAAGTAAGAATTATAATATAGATATTTATTACATTTCATTAATTTGGCAGCATGCTGCGTTTTGTGAGTAAAAGACTTTTTTTCAACACGTTACAAAGTAATATAAAATTTCGAATCAACTATGTTTTCTTCAACAGAACAGTTACATTGCTAATTTAAATTTAACTAACATTTCTCAAAAAGAATACTGATTTGTTCTACATAATAGGAAACTTTAAGTTTTAAGTATTCAACAATATTTTCAAGTTTTATTTTTATTCATATCAGTATCGTCTATTTTTAGAGTAAGTTGTGAGATTTTTTATATGTAAACACAGAATGAAGTGAGAAACAACCTGAAAGCATTTGTTATTATCTATATATTAAATGAGAAGTGATTAGGCAATATTATATCATGAATTTTTTTACATTGTTTGGGAACCAATAAGGAATGGAAGTCATTGTTTGATAGTTTTCAGCGCTACACAATGAAATATATATTTAACTGTTATAAAGAAAGACAAACTACTATTTCTTCGAGACCTAATAATATTTCTATCGCTACTAAACTACAATACTGTTTTGTAAAATGACAACATTCATTTTAACATCGAATTGGTCTGAGCACAACTATTCAGGTCAACTCGTATCAGTCTCCTTCCTCTATGACACTTATAAGTTGAGTAATAATTACTTATTAATCAAAGTGAACTCAATGCCCTTTTCTATTTCAGTAGTAATACTTCAAATTAAAATATGTGAAGCATTTTAAAATATCTACTACATATAATATGTATATATATATATATATATATATATATATATATATATATACGAGATATATCTTTATTAATTATTACATTATAATTACTTCTCTTGATCTTTAATTTTTAATACATAAAGAATTTTATAGAATTCTAAGTACACACATAAGTCACTACATCATATTAATACAATTTCATAATTATGTACTACAAAGAATGTCAAGATTTTATCAAAACATAATGTTTTTCATAAAAAAAAAACATTCATTTCAGATTCCAAGTTATTATATTTCCATCCGTTGAAAATATAACCTTTTACTCTAATGTACTGAGAACACCATCAACTGTAGTAAGTCTAAAAAAAGTTCAAAAAACTTTTTAGGATTGGGAATGAACCATTTTTCAGGGAAAAAAACTGAAGATATCCCTAATTGCAATTTGTCCTCGAAGGACATCTGAACTGGAGGATAACATACTGAGTGGCAGGATAATCAGGATGGGTAAGAACGTTGGTTACGTCAGCCTTCTGCTGGGATTTCATGTTGTAAACAAAATGAGGATATATTAGTGTTCATTTTCTCATTGATTCCAACATGCTAACTTGGCTCCATATTCTCTAGGTCTAAACGGACTATACTCGGCGACAATCAGGTTATATAGACCAAAAGTTACCTCAAAATTGTAACTTTTAGGATTATTGTTTGCCACTCTTGAGATTCCAAAATATTACTTTTCAGGATAAACATCCAAAACCGAACTCTTCTGTACGAGGAACAAAAATACATACGAGTACTAGTAATTACATGGATTACTTCACTTATTATATGCATTTCAGTCTACGAGGTAATGCTTTGCACAAATGCTTTTCGTAAATCCTTTATGACCTGCAAAATAGGGCAAAACTGAGGGGCCTTTCAGCATTGAGTGCTTTGTACACTCGAAGGTAGTAGATTACAAAATGTCTTACAATATTATGAGAAGTCGTGTTTTAGATCAGTTTTACTACTATCTGCCTCAATTTCAAATAAAAATTTAAATTGGCATCCACCAATAATATGATGACCAACTCTATCGCTGGGTACATATACGTGTCTGATGGTTGATTATAATTGTGTCATGAATAAGCTTACCACATAAAAAATAGTCAATACATTTGAGAAATTATGGTGGTTTATTTTAACTGTCTCGCGGGTCTGTACTTCGTTAAACAAGCCGTACTCATTAGGTACTGGTATGACCAAAATATGAAGTTTGAAACACGTGTTAACCTAAAAAGTCCTAATATACTAAACATTTTCCTTAAAATACTGACTTTTAAGGACATAAATTGAAATTTTATATAAATGTATAAAAACTATAGCATATTCATTTATACAACTGCGAAAAAATCAAAATGATATGGTAAGCTTTAACACCACTGAGCTCTTTTGATCCAGATGTATGGACAAAGCAGGACATGTAACAAGCAGAGTACTTATAAAACGTGGTTAAATCAATTACAAAGTCTTACTTACATGGTAATTTGATAAGGGGTTTAAATTTAGTAAGTTACTTAGTATTTTTAGGTTTTCAATAATATACTAGAACGCGTGGCGGGTTATTTGTAATCTTTTTTTGTCCTCATAGCCTCATAATTGTTATTACATCCAAATGTAATAAAAAACAATATCTTCACTTGCTTACTCAACCACCTGGTTCTTTTATATTTGGGAAAAAAGGCTAATTAAACCTGATTAAAGGAAATGTTACATTTAAATTTTTGAATTACTACAAATTTAGCCTGAGTGTTTAAAAACGTTTTGTAATTAAAAAATAGGTTGCTTAAAGGAGGGCAAAATGAAATATTGTCTGTTTTTTTATTTTAGGGCATAAAAAACCTTTAAACGATCGTCAAATATAGCATAGAAATGGAACAATTTTTTATTTTGTGCCCACCGTGTCTTTATGTTTATTTCTTATCATGTGTTGCTTATTCATAATATGTTATAGTGTAAATAAATGAATACATAAATATAAAAAATTTCGTATTGAGAGATATAATAAAACGGGCAACCAACGGAAGAATTCGAATTTTAAAAGACTGAACTACTTCCCGTTACTATTTATCGATCTTCTAGGCTATTATAAAATAGCTAATATAAGCAAAAATAGAGTATTGTATAATACAAAAAACATACGTGAAAAGATACGCTATCGAGCTTTCAATGATGAATTGATGTTGGAAAGTCGTAGTTTTATCACTATACGCTATCGAGATGTTGCGATTAGAAATAACAGATCACCAAGTTACAGAGTGTCACTTTCAATGATGTATCTAATCACAAAATTAAACAACGACATGTCTCGTGGGTATTTCATCAGAAGTTCTGAATATTCTTCTTGCGTGCTAGTATAAAGGGCTTCATAACTTTCTGCTTTGCACAAATGTAGCCTACATTTAAGTACAGTTTAACCACTACACACAGTACAGTTTTATTATCACTATATTTGTATTGTATGTAAATGAGATACATAAATGAAAATGAAATGAACCTTAAATAACATATTTAATACGCACTGTGTAAACATACACAAGCTTGATATAAAATTAAGGAGAAGAATATTTATTTTCCTAACATTGAAGATTGTTATACTAGCGTTTACATTGTTTTGAAAATGAATAAAAAATCTACAACCAGTTTTTCGATGGTTTTTTTTAAGGATTAAAATAATTGCGAGTTCCTTTAGTAACAAATACGTAACCTATTAAATATGGTCTACTTATACATATTTAAAGCTAGAGTACAACATTTAATATTCTTATCGCTAACAAAGGTTCATTGTCTAACATCTGTCTAAAATATTTAATATGGGGAAAGAAAATTACTGAAAATAGCTACTATTTCAACTATTCAAAAAGAGAATGATTAATCATTTTTTTATTTCACTAACTAGATAGTATGTATTACGGGTACTTAAAAAAATTACTTGAAATTATGATAATTGTATAACAATTTCGTTTATACATTTCAAAACAGACACATAAAATGTTGTGAAAATGTATATGACATAATATAAAAAACTTATTAAAATACACACATTTATGAAAAAATACAAATACGATGGGAATCTTACATAAAACTATTTTTTATTTATTTATTTTTTTATTTTGTACATACTTTATATTTGTATATTGTAACAATGTAATGGTGACAAAAGATGATTTAAATTTAGTATAGCTTTCCTCCTGTTTCAGAAAGTAAAAAAAACTGGTTTTTATATATAGGAAAAGTAATGTAAAAAATGACTTAAAACCACAAGCATTTAAAACCATCACACTATTCCTAGAAATCATCTTAAAACTTATCTTAATGAATTGGATATCAATAAATTTCATTTATTGTGAAATAGGTTTTTGAAACTATCTCGCCCAAGAAGAACACAACATGCCATGCTAAGTACTAAGGTTCTTAACGAGCGTTACCACTTCTATTTACACCATATGTTAAGTTCTATGTTCTATACATGTTTCAGAGAGACCAAACCTCAGAACCTTGATTAGTTAAGGATGCGGATTAAAAACGCTTGCCGACTTATCACATCAGACATTTTGGAAAACGTAATGCATTCATTTGAATCAAGACTTTATTTTTGCCAAGAAGTAAATGGGGGCCATTTTGAGCATTTACTTTGAGCTTAAAAATGGTTGAGGTAAGATTTCAACAGTAAGTTTCATTATTTTAAGTTTAAATTTAGCACTACTTAGTATTAAGAATAAGTCTGAACAGATAAGTTAAAAAAATATGTTTTTTTAGCGTAAATTTTCAATAAAATTGTGACAAGCCGTGTTTCGTACTGGATTGAGATAGAGACCTCTAGTCTGTAACATTGTTCTTCTTTTACAAAGACCTTTAAAATGAGGTGTTAATTTTATGGGGGGTTTGCTTTTAATAATTTTGACTTAAACCCCCAACCCACCATTTTTTGTTGAGGGGCTAAGTTCTCATGTAGCGCAAAAATCATTTGTCACTATATAACTACTCCCCAAATGATACTGGTTTGTTTAATTCCGTTCAAACAGTTAGAAGGGGGTGGGACTTTTGGGACACCCGGTATAATAGTGAAACAAGAAGAAATTTAAAATTTTACATAATGCTTATTTGAAGAGAGCAAAGATAATTCAAAACCAACAAAACACAACTTTTTCACGACATCGCCAAATAATTAGTATTTTAGAAATTATTAAATTTTAAATTTATTTCTTACGTTCAAGATGTTTCCGTATCGCATCCGTTTAAAAAGCTTATAGTTTTTCGTAGGAAAACTCAGAATATCTGTCATTTAGAACATATTTTTCAACAGAATAACAGCATGGTTTGGTATATTACATCTTAACCCTACATCGGGGCGATAAACGGAGTTTTCCTCCGTGTATTTTTTATTATTAAAAATATTACTACTTTTCTGATGTTGGTAGTCGTTTTCCCGCAGTGTACTTCACGAGCATCTTTCGGGGAAAGCGAAACAATAGCCTCCCGCTTACCATCGTCAAAATCTGTCAGTGTGAGGTCTACTTCCGTGCGAGACTGGACGATTCCTCCGTGAGCGCCCGATGGTGTGTTTGTAGTTCTTGGACGAAATCCTCCGTGAGCGCCTTATTGTGTTTAGTTTTTTATGGAGTAATAATCCGTGTGCGCCTAAATGTGTGACCTGTAATGGTTTTTTTTTTAAGTTTTTTGCGTTATATTTTATTTGAATTTTGTGAAATGAGAATGAAGACGAGAGACTTGTCAGTACAGTAACCAGTGTGCTAGGGAACATTTCAGTATTCTTTATGGAGTGAACATTGTCGTTATATGAACCAGAAGGAAAATGTTTTGAAACTTTGTGTAGTGTGTAAAAATAATCTTTAGTACAGAATAAATTTTGATTTCAGAGTAATAATTGACATTACAATTGTATAAATCTCAAGAATTGAAGTAAGTTGTTTTTGTAAGAAGTTAAAAACTAAGTTAATTTGCATATAATATTACAGTAGGTTAAAAATTTTTACAATTAATTGCATTATATCTTAAAATTAATCATGTTGTTATTATTATACAATAAAATTTTTTAAGATTTTGAATTTATTATTTGGAAAATTCATTACATAAGAGAGTAATTTTTATTTAATTTCTAAAAATGAATATATTATATTTTTAATTAAATCAGTATGAATATTTTAAACAAATAAAAACAGTTTTAAACGACTATGACATCCATTATTCGCTAACCTGGAGGAAACCTCCGTGAGCGCCTGATGGTGTTTTCTAATTTTAAGCGCCTGAATGGAGGGTTAATAAAAACAAATGCGATTTATAATTTGTATAGTCATACCGTTTAGGTGGTTATTGATTTCCTAGTTAGGCAATAAATACCATTACAGTACTATTAGGAGTTGTACCATAAGTGCGAATTATAATATAGATATTTATTACATTTCATCAATTTGGCAGCATGTTGCGTTTTGTGAGTAAAAAAACTTTCTTTTTCAACACGTTACAAAGTAATATAAAACTTCGAATCAACTATTGTTTTCATCAACAGAACATTTACGTTGCTAATTTAAATTTAACTAACATTTCTCAAAAAGAATACTGATTTGTTCTACATAATAGGAAACTTTAAGTTTTAAGTATTCAACAATATTTTCAAGTTTTATTTTTATTCATATCAGTATCGTCTATTTTTAGAGTAAGTTGTGAGATTTTTTATATGTAAACACAGAATGAAGTGAGAAACAACCTGAAAGCATTTGTTATTATCTATATATTAAATGAGAAGTGATTAGGCAATATTATATCATGAATTTTTTTACATTGTTTGGGAACCAATAAGGAATGGAAGTCATTGTTTGATATTTTTCAGCGCTACACAATGAAATATATATTTAACTGTTATAAAGAAAGACAACCTACTATTTCTTCGAGACCTAATAATATTTCTATCGCTACTAAAGTACACTACTGTTTTGTAAAATGACAACATTCATTTTAACATCGACTTGGTCCTGAGCACAACTATTCTTGTTAACTCGTCTCCTTCCTCTAAGACACTTATAAGTTGAGTAATAATTACTTATTAATCAAAGTGAATTCAATGCCCCTTTTCTATTTCAGTAGTAATACTTCAAATTAAAATATGTGAAGCATTTTAAAATATACTACATATAAAATATATATATATATATATATATATATATATATATATATATATATACGAGATATATCTTTATTAATTATTTACATTATAATTACTTCTCTTGATCTTTAATTTGAAATACATAAAGAATTTTATAGAATGCTAAGTACACACATAAGTTACTACATCATATTAATACAATTTCATAATTATGTACTACAAAGAATGTCAAGATTTTATCAAAACATATTGGTTTTTCATAATAAAAAAAAAACATTCATTTCAGATTCCAAGTTAATTTATATCCATCCGTTGAAAATATAACCTTTTACTCTAATGTACTGAAGTAAGTCTAAAAAAAAATCACAAAAAACTTTTTAGGATTAGGAATAAACCATTTTTCAGGGGAAAAACAGAAGATATCCTTAATTGCAATTTGTCCTAAAAGGACATCTGGACTGCAGCCGTAGTGGCACGATAATCAAGATGGGTTAAGTACGTTGGTTAAGTCAGCCTTCTGCTGGGATTTCATGTTGTAAACAAAATGAGGATATATTAGTGTTCATTTTCTCATTGATTCCAACATGCTAACTTGGTTCCAGATTCCTCTAGGTCTAAATGAAATATACTCGTCGAGGAACAAAAATACATACGAGTATTAGTAATTACATGGAATACTTTCACTTATTATATGCATTCTGTCTATGAGGTTACAAATGCATTTTCTTAAATGCTTTAATGAGGGGCTGCAAAATGGGGCAAAACTAAGGGGCCCTTTCAGCATTAAGTGCTTTGTACACTCGAAGGTAAGTAGATTACAAAATGTATTAAAAATATTTTAACAAGATTAACAGATAACAGTAACAGATTAAATACTGACTCAAGGTAAACAACAGATTTTAGGGAAAGAAAAATAACTGAAAATTGTCGAGATGACATCGTACCAATTTTCTTACTCATGAGGTATTTGATATTCGCAAGTACTAATGGCATACAAATAATCATATATATAGTTTTAAAATAATCAATTTTGCGTTGGAAATGATATCAATTAGAACAAACTAGAAGTACAATTTTGCTTTAACTCCGGTTCTCTTAATCAAGACGTCAGTTGCTTATGAACTTCGAATTAAACTGTTACTGAAATCGTGGGGGCTATTAATTCCACGGAATATCTCATTGAATTTGGGGCAAAACCGCGAGTATGTGGTAGTTAATGATAAAATAATTATACCTCTTTTATAGTTTCTTAAAAAATATAAATAAAGTAATATTAGTGACATAGGGAAAAAGTTACCCCATTGACAAAACACTTCTTGTAGTTAATTAATACATGAAACTACGCCACACGACACGTGATGCATCTTGTTTCGCTCATTTCAATTCTCTCCATGTTCTGGGGACAGACTGGAAATAAGACAGAAAATACAACTTTTACTCCCTACAAGCAGACTGAAGAGAAAATTCACAATCCTACTAAGTGAGAAACTCTAATGACGATCAGTCAAATCCCAAGGATACACACTCGCCTTCATCGAACCAGTTCTTTCTTACTCCACTGATAAGATAACACGGGTCAGTACCACGGGTCAGGACTATATATTTAGTCCTAACCACGGGTGCCCGAGCATTCCGTGCGAGGTAAACTTAGACTAATTTTACACATGTGTGACTGTGACATTTCCCATTTCAGTGGCCTGTGTTAGAAACATACAAGTGGTGTGCTAGTGGCACGACCTAGTTAGAAGAAAATGCAAAAATGGATACTACAGATAATTTTAATGACTAGTTAAAATGGTTCTGCGAATGCGTAACTAAAGATATTAGTAACATGCAACGCGACATACCGACCGATCGGCTCCAGAATGTCGTGTTACTGACACAATATCACTCATATTGTGTCACCGGCATACACGTGTATAACGCATCGCTTGATAAAATAATGTGGTTTCCGAATGTCGTACTCGCACGAGAATATCAGTCATGTCATGTTAGCCGCATACGTGTGTGTGCAGTAACCTGCCTAAGTTTTAGCCCTGTTCGATCTGGTGCGCATCGGCATGGTGCGTGATGCACAATGCTACAACAACCTACTGGCTGTCACCCAGGTCGTGGATGTGAAACTGTACTGGAAATATAATTATGATATTTTCAGTAGTAAATTCAACAGTATTTAGGGTTTTGTCTGTTGCAGTTGCTATCCTAATTTCATTGTTGAAACTTCCACACAAAAAATATGCATAATTGTTTTTTAATAACGACAACAGGCCTCTCAGTAATCTATGCATTGTTCTTTTATCCGAAACGTTTGCATTATTTATTCTGGCTTAAAGAATAAACTAAAAAATGTAATGTAAATTCCTTCTAAATTTGTGATCTAAACTAGTCACTGTTTTATTTACTGATTCGTCATAATGTAGGGCTTCATTTACTATACTGTATGTTGAATCAAAATAAAGTCTTGTTGTTATGTTTAAACCAGAAAATCACATTCTTAGGTCTTCCTTAAACATAAGGTTCTTATTATAATAATGGGTTTTATAGGTTATCACGGGGTTCTACCATTAGGATCCAGTTGATTTGAATAACAAAATTATTTTTCGTGTTTGAAAGTTTTACGACAATCAGATCATATTTCAATTGATGGTATAACAACAAAATAGAATTTACAAAAAAAAATTTTCTTACTATCTAATATATTACGTACAAAAAAAGATTATATTCATTTTATGGAAGTAAAAGTTGGATATCGAGGCGAATCATTGTCTTATAAACTACTTCGATTGTTGTAAAATATTTTTTTAAAGTCAATTTTAATTTAGTTTATTTCTAAAACAGGTTTACACCTAAAACAGAATCTTAGTTTTGTTTTAATATAACTATATATAGTTTTAGTATAATGTCATCCTATTACAAATAAGCTAAGCTATTACGATTAATCTTTCCGGAATCTTTAGTAAAATTCCCAACGTAAATGTTATTTCGGTAGTTTATACTTTTTTAAACTTTAAATTTGTTTATAGACGACAAAAGATAATGACTAATTTATGTTACGTCTTCACATCACTCAATTTTAAATGTCAAATAAAATTATCGTTTTTTAAAATTGTGTTTTGGTCGTAAATTTGTTGTAATGCTTGATATATATATATATATATATATATATATATATATATATATATATATATATATATACTTATACGATTTAATATTAATTTTCTAAGAAGATTCTATTTATAGGAGAAAGTCGCCTGGGAAAAATCTTGATAATACGTATTCTTTCCTTATTTAGGTGGAGCTACTTAATCTTTTTGCAGTATCCAAAACGATGGATGGGAAAGGTACTTCGGTTTACTTGGGAGTCTTGAATAAAGGCTGCAGCAATATCCCGCTGTAGATCCAAATGTTGATAGTAAACGCCAAAGACTTCACAATCGTATTATCTCCCAAAATACAATTTATCTGTTGCAAACTCACCTAACGAGGGGAATAACATTAATTAAATTTATATGGAATTTCACTCATTTACACACAATCTTCTGGAGATACCCAGCTATACCATATAACACAATTTGTCCCTGGTTTCTTGTGTACATTTTAGCTGGTAAAAGGAAAGGTATATCCTTTTAGTGAGAATAATAAAGGTTATAAATCCCAATGTTTGTTATGTTCTGAAAGGGAAGTGATACTTTATTTCCGATTTTCGTTATAGTATCAGGAGAATACATTCATGTATACATATAAATAACACACGATTCAGTAATCAAATTTAAAAAAAGTTAAATTATATTCGAAGTAATTATTTAATATTTTTATGTTATATATTTAAAAAAATATAGTTTTTTGTAACATCAAGATATTTTTAAAACACTTAATCGTTCAATTTTCATTCCCTTTTAGTATTGTATTGTACTCAAAAATTACATTTTGATTGTAATTTATTAAATTATTGTAGCTTCTTATGTCCGTAGGAGATATTTGTTTGATAAAATAACATGTTTTAATATAAAACATTTACAGAAAAAAATTATGTCCACATAGACGTGAGAATGGGTAACAAGTTTTTTTTAATAAATTTCGTATATAATTATATTTCTCGTGGTTAAATGTTAAAAGAACATCGAAATATGTTTACATACTCGTATATGTTTAATTTCATCTGCATTAGCTAAGTAAACCTTTATTTTATGATTACATGTAAGACATTATTACACCAAATTATATTTTGACCACAAGCATAATATTATGGTTGACTCGACTAATTTTCATAAAACTAAATAGTTCCTTTTTACACATAACACAAGTAAATATATGAGAACATGTATTTCGTCGTGGCATGTCATGAATATTAAGTTTTGTAGATGAAAGCTCTAAAAGGGTTGGAACCGCAGTAACTGGTTATTTCGGGAAGCAACAATTGCATTCACTCGCCATCGCCGCGGATTACACCTCTTTGTTTCAGCTGGATCAATGTTCACAATCCCGTCCTGAAATATTCATACATGTAGCCAGATCATTACAAAGCAAATGAAAATGTTATATGAAATGTGATATAGTTCATACAAAACATATTTATTTTAATATTTGATCATTTTAATGACCTTTGTACAGTGTATACAGCATATTATTTTACAAGAGCGAAATTATTGTTGTTATCTGACAATCCACTAATAATAACCAAATAGTATTAAAACATTTTATATGTAAAAATTTTAACTACATGAATTATTAATAGAACATATATTTATTACAATATATTCGCCTTTTTGAAGTTTAAAACATGTAATGGATAAGAAAGCATCAGAGTATTGAATACAGGCTATAAACATGTTCACCTCGTGTTTCAATTTTTTTATTTTATGACTTAGATGAGATTTAAGAATAGCTAAATTTAATGCAATTTGTTCTTTGTATTTTTAGGCACAAAAAAGTGGATTATACTTTTCTATAAATTGGTAATACAATAACACCGGAAAAACACTGCATTATAATAATAACATCAAAGAAGAAAATACTCGATCCAGCAGCTTTGGATGAGATTCTGAATCTAATATTCTGCAGGTGCAGTGGCAACTTCAGAACTGCAAGCTGCAGGTGTCGGAATGGTCTTTGTTTGCAGCATCAGCTAACTACCTTTCATAATAACAAGTATACCGCTATACATAATTGGTAGTGAGGGGGAGAGAGAGGGGGGAGATATAATATGTAGTCCTACACCTGAACAGACCAATACTGATATTGGAGAATCAACCAGCTTCGGAATAACCAGTGTGGTTTACCTTTTGTCCCAATTACCCCAGGCTCCGGGATTGTATGTGAAACCACAAACAGAGGTTGATAGTGGGGTCAGTACAAGTACATCATGAGTAGTGCAGCGCTCAAGGCAGATTATCATAGCGGCCGCTGTAAACCAATGGGAGGTAAACCATAATCTAACATCACCAAATAGTATTTTATCACTAGAATTTTAAAAACTAATTTCATAAAAAATAGTTTATTGTCTTACATTTCTGGAGAAATCATCTCATAAAAAATTTAAAAGTAGCAGACTACAATAGCACGCTTTAAAGTTAATTTGTAACTGTTCAACATAACGTTTTTAGCTTGTTGTATTTTACTGTTACTCCATTAACACCACCAACGCAGGTGAATTTGATGAAATACGTATTTAACTGGTAGGTCTGCGAGAGGTCTGGGAAATATGGTCGGTGAGTCAGGACTTCGACGTCCAAATGGCTTAATATTCTGACAGTTGTTTGTGCAACGTGTGGACGGGCGTTCTCGTGGAGCAGGATCGGACCTCTTCTGTTGACCTGTATCGGCTGCTGCTGACGTGATATTCAGTACATTAATCGATAGCCTCATTATAAGAATCTGCTGTGATGATTTGGCCATTCCCAAAAGCTTTAGTTGATTACGCTGCCTGTAGACCACGATACCGTAACCATAGTCTTCATTTGGTAAGTCTTCGCCTTTAGGAAACGCCTGAGAGATCATCGGAAACCAACGACTATTTCGAACGCCTCCGGTTATCGTATAGTATCCACTTTTCCTCCCATGTCATCGAGAATAAAGAACATTTCTGTTTTCGCTTCAAAAAAGGAAATATGAATAGAGCTCGAATCATGACAAGTTCTGGCAACATGACAATCGTTCAAGTCATGTGAGACCGAGTTTTTGTTCTTTTCACCCATCCAATACATTTTTAACCATCTAGGACTGCATGGTGACTGAAGCCTAGTTCAGTCATTAGTTATAATTTATAAAACTAATAATTATAAATTTAATTATAATTTGGAAATACTATTGTTAGTTCCTTAATCACTATAAACACTAAATGAACTTCTTTTAATATAAACACAGTTTAACGTATTTTACGTACTTATTGTGTACTCATTAGACTAAATTAAAGATATAGATTGGATACAAATTTCATTATGAGGAAGGTCAAAACTAATCCATCAATTATCCTAGGAATTTATTACCAATAAACTACAGCTGCTGATAAGTAGATTTTACTTACATTGTCTTGAATTTTCTAATGTGATTGCAAGTTAATATCAATGTTTTTAAGATCGTAAAAATAAAATTGCAGGTGTTAAATTATATGGGTTTCGTAATATATTATATACAAAAGAAGATAATTAGCCGGAGTTTTTAAATCACTTACTGGATTGAAAAAACATTACTGCATTTTATTTCTACATTATTTGTTGCATAATTCAAGTTAAATATATATTTGAATAGGGCAGGTAAAATATACTAAATGTAATTTTCTCTGATGTAACTGAACAATCCGTCGTTTGCGATGGGTCAGCTACCACTATGATTCTTAAAAAAGGTGGAAGAATGTTTATAGAAAACGCTGAAAACTTTCATGCTAACCTAGTACCGAACTTAAAAACAGACTCCACTGCATTTCAAAAATTGAATGATTATTTGAATAGTCATTAACTATCATCTACAAATTCGTAACAATAAGAGATAAAAATAACGAAAGTATTACAATAAAAATAGTAATAAAACAACAATTTAATACTTGCTACCTAACTTATAGTAAATGGCAATTTTAATACGAGGAAGAATATTTAAAATTTATTTTCTGAAAAATATATACATATTTTGACTTATAAAAGATATTTGTAGGCTGCATTTCCATGTTGAGTTTAAAGTTGAAACTGGTGATATAATTCTTTTACGGGAATCGATAGTATTATCTAAGAATTGAACATGCACCAAATAGCTTTCCGATCTCAGAATCCATGTTTAATTTTCGTTAGAACACTACTGGAGGTAAGCAGGGTTCGATATAATTCATACACTGAGATAACGGGCAGGTGGCATTGAAATACAAATATTAAAAAATAGTTCATATACAGTTAAAGGAAGGCTCTGTAAACTATTAGTGTTTAATACTCTGTACATCAATTTGCATTGCACATTTTAACAGGAAAAGTAACTATAAAGAATTAAAACCTTGAGAGCAAAGAGTTAAACACATTTTTATTTTATTTATAAAACTAATAATGATAAATTTGGTTATAATTTTATTGTCTTACTTTGTTAAAATGAAAGTAAATGAACATATTTTAATATAAACACAGTTTAAAATCATTTCATAACTTATTATATTAGGCTAAAATAAAAAGAGGAGATAGAGTGGATAATTCTGAAAAGGGTGAAAAATAAACCATAAATTAATTATTTACGGTTTTCAAATAATTTACTGCATTTAGTGTTATATCTAAATTATTAAATCTTTAATTCATATTAAATACAAACTCGTATAGTGGTAGTTCAAATGTATTAAATTAAATAGCGATGTGTGGTAATTTAGCGATTTAAACCATTATTTTCACGAATTACTTGTTTAACTTAGCATTATAATATAAGTTCTCAGATACAAAATTCTGAGCGCGAGTTAGAGCTCGTGGAGGGGCTCTCTGACAGATTGGGTTGGGACTCGATGTTTGTATCATACGCAGAGGTCTTTTCCTTCTGAGAGAGGTTCGGGAAATGCATTTTGTGACAAATATTGGAGCTCAGAGATTTCAATAGTACTATCCGGAATAATATATAATTCTTTCGTAGTGTGCAGTGGTAGATTTAATTCTGTGGCAGATAACATATTACGGTATGGGATTTCTATGAGAAAATACAATATCATCATCAAAATAAATATGTGCTTCTCATAATGCTAAATTGGAAATAAAAACTTTTTGTAACCAGCAAGTTTTATAAACTGTATATTTTTTTCAACCAATAAAATAGCTATATTTTGTCCGAAACGTGCCGCTGCTTATATTAGGCCATTTTTTATTCCTAGTAAATAACTAATGAAGGTAATAGAAAGTTATTTTATTTATTAATACTTAATTTTCTAATTTAATATAGTTCATCACTGCCTCTAGTATGATAGAAATGTTCTTTAAAATAAAATTCCTTTATAAGAATACGTATGAGTGCAGTACCGTGGGTATACCGCATTGTAAGCCCTCAACGAGCGTAAATCGCTAATGTCGCTGTGTGAGGGTTACTGCAAGATAACAGATCAAACTACGTTCAGCGTGCTGGCTCCTGCTTGGGTGGGTGACTCGCTAAGCGGTACTGTCCTTGCAAGCAGCCTGCCTATATGGTTCATTGGTGGTGGTTACGAAGTCACCTTTTAAGCGGTTGGTCCAAAGTGTGTGTTACAGTGGGCTTCTTAGCCTTAACTTCACTTTCTTAAGTTATTCTGACATGAAACGTCATAACCGAGCATGCTCTGTGTCCGCCCTAACCTCGTATACGATGTACGTACACGTAGGTTTCTTGGTTCTACCATAATCTTCCACTTCAATACACATTAAGTAGAATATATTGTGCAATCGTGTCATTTTAACACGTTTGTATGTTATACATTTATCTAAAACTCCTTTAAAGTTATGAAAATAAAAAAAATTTTGTGTACAATTTTGTTTATTCCGTTTTATTTACATCATATCCCGTGAGCCTTTAAACTACCATTCACATATTAAGCCTTAAACAATGTATAATAGAGAGACATTAGTACCGTGATAGTAATATAATATAATGTCATGTAGTAAACCGTATTACAAGATTTGACTGGTAAAATATTTTTTTTTTAATTTAATCATTATACAATTTATAAAAAATTAAAGTTTAAATAATCAAATAATTTCATGGATAAAATTAAGAAAACCATTACGAGGAATGATTTTTAGATTCACAAATCATAACTATGGCTCGTAATGTATTGAAAAACATGTTTTTTAGGGAACATTAGATTGTTTAATACCTGTACACGCTATTATATGATTTTTGGAAAGGATGAATTACTTCAGAGACCTCTTATCTCCCAAAATACATTTATCTGGTGCAATAGCCCCCCGCACCTGTTAAAGGAATTTCAGTGATTCAATTTAAACGGGGTTCCACTGATTTATTCCGCGATCTTGAAGTGTTTCAGTTGGAGATAACCAGCTGTACAATATACTAGAATATATCTTTGACTTGTCTTGTACTTCTATCTGTTACAAGGAAAGGTATATCCATCCAGTAATACTACAGATGATAGATCTCAATCTTTGTTTTGTACTGCAAAGAAAGTAGTACTTTCCTTAAATCTTCTGTTAAAGTATCACAATTTCTTTATGTATAACTAATGACTCTATTACCAAATTTGAAAATGTGAAATTGTGTTCGAGAATATTTACCACTTTTATAAAAGTAGCGTTCGTTGTAGCATCAAGGTATTAATAGAACAGTTAATGAGCATGATAGCACATGCTCATTCTTTTACTATTGCATTGTACTTTTTTGGTTTTACTTTAATACTTCGTAGCTTTAAATACCTGGATGAAATATTTTTATAATACACTATGTTTTAATTCAAAACATTCACATACACAAACCATTGTATGTAAAGAGCTACAAATATTTTGTAACACATGTGGTGTAATTTCATATTTTCGTGTTTTATGGTGAAATATTCAAAGAATACTAAATATTTTTACTAGTCGTACGTATTTCACTCTATATGTATTAGCTGCATAAAATTTCTTTTTGTGATTACATGTAAAATAGTGTTTTTTCCAAAATATATTTTTAGAACGAGCCCAATATTTTATTAGGCTCACCTCAATTTCTACAAATGTAATAGTGCTTTGTTATACACAAATAATAAAAATAATTGTATGAGCAAATGTATTTCTTCGTGGCATGTCATGAATATTCGTTTATGTATATGAAAGCTCTGAAACTGTTAGAACCACAGTAAATTGTTATTTCCGGAAGCTATAATTGCATTCACTCTCCATCGCTGCGGATTACACCTCTTTGTTTCAGCTGGATCAATGTTCACAATCCAGTCCTGAAATGTTCATTGAAGCAGCAGGGCATTACGCAGGAAAGGTTAACATGAAATGTGATATAGTTCATACAAAAAATATTTTACATTAAAATTGGAGTTTTTGTGATAGATTCTCTGTTGAAGAAAATAAACAACACGTAGTAATTCGAAGTATTAATTAAGCATTGTTGCAAACGTTATAAAAGTGGACACGTGGTCATGTCATTTTTACATAGCATGCCATACAGGTTCTAATGTATATACATTTGAACCTTTATGATATAATTCCCCCAAATCCTGGAAGTGGTTATGCTAATAAAAGTTAACATTTTTTTGTTCATTTAGAAAATAATTGCTCTAACAGGTGACTATAATTATATATTTTCTGTGACAAATAAAATTATGTACAATAAATGCTAAATTGCATTCAATTATAAAAGTATGTACGTGAAGGTATGCTTTGGCCGTAATAAAAGTTTATATAGGCTATAGTGTCATATTATTTTACATGATTTAAGGAATATTATATTCAAAATACAATGAGCAGTGCAAAACAATTTTAATGATATCTGCCAAAAAAGTACATTTTGATATGCTTTGGCATTAAATTGGTCAGTACGGATATTTAGATTTGATAGTGTTCTATTCTAAACAATACACTACAATATTAGCAATCTGTTTGTTACCGGTAAGGGAGGATGGAGGCCTGGCCAGTGTGAAGATAAAGATTTGTGGATAAAGATTTGTGTATCAGGACGCAAAGTCTAATTCCTTCTGATCCTTTATTACGTCTAGAAATGTACTTTTACTCTCAACTATGAATAATCATTCTCGTATTAAAACAGATGGAAGTTTTATTTAATTCCCAAAAACCTCAGAACTATAAAACCATTAGGCAACACATGCAAAGAGAAGCGTAAACTTTGATAAGGCAAAAGGAAAAAAAATATATTTTTAGTCTTAGAGAATAAAGTTCTAGTTGATGCTTTAGCTCTTAGGCTTACGTGGATGGTGCCATATGTAACATAAAAGTCTGTTTACACCGCGACGAAACAATACTTACACAAACTCACAATCTTGAAATACTTCGTCCTCAATGTAAAGACCCATCTTCAGCCAGCAGATGTTAAACTAAAACAAATAAATTATCAGTCGTGTGCATAGGTGAGTTGTAGTAGTGGAGCTTTCTCGAAATTGTTCAAACACCAATATCCAGTTATGAATATGCACAGTGAAAACAGTATCAACTGTCAGTCAGTATTCATATTAAAGCGGAATACCCTGCAGATAATAAGTATTAAAACAAGATATTTTCACTATCGATTTTTTTCTATTCCAGTGGAAAATTTTACTCCAACAATTATATATTATTCCTAAAAAGTTTTTTGACAAAAATGGCATAGTTATACTAAAGTATATTTTGTCTTTAAGTATATACATTAATTAAACCTCGCAATTAATTTGACATAATACCATGAACATATTACATTTATATAAGTCTGTATAATGAGTGCTTGTTTCTTATTAACACAATTTTTATAACAATACCTTACCAATTTAGCATTTTACATTCTTATTTGTTTCACAATCACATGAAGTCTAGAGATAAAGAAATATATGTTTGTATTTATCCTATATGCAGGCAGGATTTATTTATTCTTGTAAATGTTTTATTGAATTTTTTTCAAGGAATTAATAAGTAACAGATACAAATTAAGAGTCAGTTCTTTCTATACAGTTCATGTCTTTCGACAACACAGATCACTCCCATACACAAGTTTAATATTTTACCTGATAAAACAAACACACCTTGCGATTTTTTGTAGGGAAAAATAATATAGAACGTTACAAATCTTCTAAGGATTGTAAAAATATTGTGTTTAATGTATATTGGAAAACATTAATATCCAATTTGTGAAATGTATGCAACATTTATTAGTTTCAACTGTTCTTATATTAATAACTTACTATAAAACACCATTGTGTTATTAAAAGGATCTGTTTTTGTATATAAATCCATTTTATTTTAAAGTTTTAATTAAGTATATAGACTACATGATTCATCTTTTATAGGTTATATAAACATTGTAGAAGTACACCACCCCATGTTTCCCGTAACAGGGTTCTCTGAGGTTACTTGCAAAAGTTTGAATCTACTCTGAAAAGTTTTGTGGACAAATACCATGTTGTAAACATACAGAAAAGCATAAATAAAATAATTTTGGCATCTTGTGGCAGACAAAAAAGAAAATTTGTCAGCCTCCTAAATACAATGCAACGTTATTGTGTGATTTCAAAAACACTTAGCCAAATTCCATGGCTAGGTATTCAGCATCATATAACTCATTCTTCCTTAGATAGAAATAAAGTTCTCTTCCAAATTAAAAGTTAACAGATGACATCTTTCTCAAGATATCTTACTCATCACACGCTTATATTATTATGTTCATTAAGTTAAAATTCATAGAAGTGTACTAATATTACAAGTTTCATATAAGCAGTTGACTACGTAGCAGGATCAAATGATTGATCCACTCATATACAATCCTGTCACCAACTTATAACATTACCCTTTCATAGTGTTATTATTTCTTTTACCTCTATTCGTAACAATTTTACATGTTGTTGAAATCTCATATTATAACACTTTTCAGCGCTAATACTTTGCTGATTAAAATGTATAGTTTCAAGAGGTTTTATATTGATTGTTTTGTTTATAAATACGTTGGTTAAAGATAAGAGAATGAAACTAAATATCCATAATAAATTTGAGCATAAACAGTATTTCTAGAGTTTTAAGCATCCAAAAACAGTTAGCATTGTGTGTGCTTTAACGTACCACTTCTGAAATAAATTTAATTTAGTGGTATATACAGTAGATTTAGGAACGCCAAACTTCTTCCGTAGGATTGATTATATGAAAAGAAATGTAATATTTAAATTTAGAAGTAGACCTTGTTTCATATAAAAACGTATCATTTTTATTTTAAATGTAAAATAAAAAGTCATATTATATAACATTTGTATTATCCAAAAGTTAAATAGACTATTATATAATAGGATATTTTTATTGAACTATATGGATTTCTTTTATATACTTTATACAATACAAGAAAGAGAAAGTTTATTATTCCTCTTAAAAATTTCACAGGTAGCAAAATAGTCCATTGCAAATTTAAAGTGGTTAAAAAGCATGTTCAGAAAAATTTGAGTTGCTAATAAAAATATTAAAATTGGCGAAATATGTAATAAAATTGTGTAAAATATTTAATATCACCAGAGGTAGTTTTATCCTAGTAAAATATAGTAAATGAGTACTCAGTTCACAAAGCATTAGAAACATACTGACGTAGAATTCATACTCATGCTTAGCAGCAGCTACAAGCAAGCATGACAAACTAAAAAAGAACATCCTTGTTCTGTACCGTATGATCCAGCAAGAGGCTTTTAAAAGTCTCTCTCTCTCTCTCTCTCTCTCTCTCTCTCTCTCTCTCTCTCTCTCTCTCTAATAATCTCTGTCTGCAGCATCAGCAGTGGTATCTCCACCAATGGCAGACCTATTTAAAAAGAAGACGATAGTTTAAATACGGAAGTAGACTTTCCCACTTTCCCATAACTCCCATCCGCCCTCGACAATGAAAATAGCAAAGAAACACTAACTAAATTGGGAAGCCCTAGAGATTCGGAACCAGGTCCCACTGCCCAAAATGACGAGAGAACTTAATTACAGTTACTAAGGAATTTAATATTTAAAATCAATGGCATGAATTAATTTCAACTTCTTTAATCATCACACACACTACTTACTAATTGTTAAACTTGATTGCGTTTATAAGAAAACTAGTGTGTAAAAGGAAATATTTGTTATTTAACAAATAACCTTCATTTCCATTATCACTTCCCCTTCCTCCCACTGAAGTCCCAATCAACCAGCACCCTCTTATGATCATGACTAAAGTAAAAGTATTATGAAAAGGAGTTGAAAGTGTACAGAAAATACAGTTTGTTTCTACCAAATTGCTCATTCCAGTAAAATCTTTAAAACTCTCCTTATTGATTACATTTATTTAAATTAACAAGACATGCACCGTTAGAAATGCAAATCTGTACCGAAATTAACTTGCCAAAAAACAATTCTTATTTTGACAAAATATTTCAAAGCAATCGAAGTAATTATTCTGTTTTTTCTAATAGCTCACAATTAATAACACCCTTTGTTTGTATCAAATAACTTTACTATACATAAAAAAACAAATAACTGAATACATTGTTTAAAAAATATATTTTCTTGTTGTCTCAGCCTGTGTAATTGGATCAAATTGTCATAAAATGCTAAATAAAATCGTACGTTATTGACTCATATGCATTCAGGACAATTAAATGGATAGCGTAGTTATATTTGCTCAGATATTATCAAGTTGATATACCATTTGCATACGAATTGCTAATCACTGTAATATGGTCTGACACCTCAATAAATACCCATCCCTTCAAAGCTCATACTTTAGAGAGACCTGACATTGTATGATAATCAACGATGGATCTGAAATCCAAATTATCTAAAAGTCAAAAATGAATGTAATAATATAAATAGATTAGTATGTACGGTCTTATTGAATTCGTTTAAAGCTGAAATTTAATTACCCACATATAACTACCGCTCTTGGATGAGACTCATACAGAACCCAAACAACTATTTCAAAGTCTTTGAAACGTTAGATTATAAGTACAGTATTCATATTTTTTAAACTGTATCGAACTATTTGCACGAATTATTGATAATGATATGGTGGTCTATCACTGTACTGGACTTTGGTCCAGAGAGTGTTAAAATAACTAACGTAACGTTTTATTGCATTTTAGAGCACCTATGCAGAACTTAGCTCAGAGAGAACGGCAGACGCATGATATTTTAATTTATTTACGAGTTAATAAATCATAAACTACCGATTGTGTGACATGAGTATAATACATTACTAGATAAACTTATTCACAATAGTCACTTTTTAATACTGTAAAGTGGTTAATAATGTCAGTTTGATCATGCTTTTGATTGGTTGTGTAAAATATGAAATATGGTTTATATGAAATACACCAGTTGGTTGAATACTTTTAAAGATATCTTTGTTTATGTCATCGTCCATTATTAGAGATGTCATACTTGCAGGAATTCACTTTTAGAATTGTTCCGTGTTCATGGAAATGAATCCCAACAACCCCCACTGATTTATTTGCTTTCCTACATATTTGGATAGGTTTCCTGTATTAATGTTTTAGTCCAAGCTCAGAAGAAATATATCTATAGAATAAGTACATTGAATCGTGGGCGGATAGGGGTTGCTAGAGGGGCTATATTGTTATATAAATAGTGAAGGACCACTTTTAATAATATAATGAAAGTGATTCCTTTAGTAAACACATTTTATACTATAGCCAGGATGGTCCTTATATTTCTGTATATTTTTAAGTTAACTTCAACAGTATGTAAACAATATGTATTTTAAAAGCACTTAATAAATAAAGTAAATTTATTTCTTTATATTTAACCTTTTATTTATACAGTAAATATTTCATTGCTTCATTAAATAATTTGGAACCTTTGTTAATATTTACTGTTACTACCTACCTTTCATAATAACAAGTATATTGCCATACATAATTGGTAGTGAGTGGGAGAGAGGGGGGAGATATAATATGTAGTCCTACACCTGAACAGACCAATTCTGATACAAGAGCATCAACCAGCTTCGGAACAATCACTGCTTTTTACCTTTGTCCCAATTACTCTAGGCTCCGGAGATTGTATGTCCAACCACAAACAGAGGTTGACTGTGGAGTCAGTAAAAGTACATCACGTGTAGAACAGCGCTAACTAATAATACGTGGAAGGTAAACCATAATCTAATACCAAGTAGTATTTACCTAAAAATTAAAGAAACCACCATCAAAGTTAGGTAAATTTTACTACAACATTGATCCTATATACAATTTCAAATATAATTCTAAAAACTCATCTCATATAAAAATTAAAATTTAGCAGCCCACTAACGCACGCTTTAAAGTGAATTTGTAACTTTTCAACATAATCGTTTTTTGCTTGTTTTATTAATGTCACGCCATTAACACCTTAAACCCAGGTGAATTTGGCCAAAGACGTGTTTAACTGGACAGTTTTGGAGAGGTCTGAGGAATACGGTGAGTGAGTCAGGACCTCCACGTCCAATTAGTTTCTTATACTGACGGTAGTTTGTGCACAGTGTGGAAGGGCGTGTTCGTGGAGTAGGATTGGACTTCTGTTGACCAGTGCCGGCTGCTGCGGACGTGATATGCGGTACATTAATCGCTATTCTCATTATTAGACTCTGCTGTGGTGGTTTGGCCATTTCCAAGCTTTAGTGCATTAGTGCTGCATGCAGAGCAAGATACAGAAACATAGTCTTCCTTTGGTGGGTCTTCGCCTTTAGGAAGCACCTGGGAAACTCGTTTCGGCGTTCAAATACCATTCCGAACCTCATGATTCGATTCAAAATATTGTTGTTTTTGGTTATACCTGGAAACATGAGAAGTTCTGTCAATTGCTGAAGTCGTGAGGGACTCGGTTTTTGTTCTTTTTCACCTTTCCAATACGTTTTAAACCTGCCAAGACTGCACGGTGTCTGACGCCTAATTCTTGCAAAATCCCTCGAGACGTTTACGAGGGATCAGCTTTTACCATGGTTTTAAAAAACGATGAAAGTACAGTAACAGAAAACCCTGAGAACTGTCTTGTAAACCTAATACTTTAACTTCTTACAAAACCCAATGAATTACATTTTTACATCAAACGATAATTTTGGTAACCGAGATTTGAAAATTATTAACGATAAGTGATAAAATTAACGATGGTATTACAATAACAATCAAAACAGTAACAAAACAATAATTTAATACATAATACTTAATACGTCATGTGTAAAAATGTCACTTAGTTTGTTTGCAAATGCACTTATAATTTAAACCTACTCAATGACTGATGATCAATAATAAATTCCATTGTTCTAGACACTTTACTACACTATGAAATGTGGTGTGGCTTACAGTTTTCACCAAACGTATGGAACGAATCAAAGTAGCAGACAAACCGGAACAGGAAGTCAGACACAAAGGGCTGTCATTTATAGAACGGCCCCTTACCTTTCCTTACAAACCTTCTTCTCTGTAGCGCTAGTACTGGGAGATTAGTTTGCTTCAAATATTGCCTTTTCCCATATTAGTTATGCTTAAAGATAGTATTTAAAATCTTTTGGAATAATTGTATCTCAGTGGGTTATACGGATATATGTTTGTATAAACGACAAATTTCTTGTCATTAGGACTTTAAATTCATTTTGTTGTAGTTGGTGAAAATAATCAATTTGACAATTTATAAAACACTAAACAATTCCCTTTATAAATAATATTTAAAACATCCTTATGCAGAACAAATTATAAATAAATAATAGATTATTATTCACAATAGACCGAAAGCCTATATTAATTTACAACCAATATTTGTTGGAATAGATTTTTCATTTAAATGCAATAGAGGTTTCTACGAAAAAAAGTTGGTTTTTTTAGTTTTATTATATAATTATGGTATAATGTGGTCAATGGAATTTTACTTAGGGGCCTAAGATATGTAACTGGATTGGAAACAATCATCCCGTACGCTAATAAGGTTGCCTAAAGCATTAGTGCAAATTTTTACATTTGTCACAGAGCAAAATCATCTGCAGAGAATCAAGATGGAAATTAAATTTTTATTGATATAACACCTTTTCTTCTTCTAAGAATAATGAAGATAAATGACAAACTCTTTCTAACGTATATTTTATGCATTGTCCAATAATTATGATATACCACTAGATTGTGCGATAAAGTAATTTTATACGACGTTAAGGAAACCAATTGTAGAAGCAAGAAACGTGCATATCAATATAAAAAACAAATATATTACGTAACAGAGGATAGAGAGTCACCAGATAAATACTTAGATATCTCCTAAAGTGTGGAACCATCTCCATACCATTTTTCACTACAATGGTATTACTTGTTTTATTTCGTTAAACTGTTTAAAATTGAGTAAGAAACTTTTAATAACTAAAATATGGGAAAACCTCTAGTGTTCCTGCTTCAAGCCCAATCTAAATCTAATGGTCATATCGTTTTGTTTATTTGCATAACACGTCCTCAGGTCTTATAAAATATTCAACACAATTTAACAAAACATATTCCGGCTCTGTAGATGTATGAATTACCAACCGAAAGTTTACAACACTTGCTTTTTAACCACTATAGATTGGCTGTGGTTTATTTATTTAGCCCCCTTTGAAACTTTGGCCAGGAACGATACACTTTTTCCCGTAGATCTGATCGTTGATTTTGCTGTTTGTCTACTACTGAAACTGTAAAATGCCGGTGCCTTTGTTATAATACTGAGCCACACGTTGTGCTCTTGAAGCTTAAGTGTATGACTTTAATCCACAACTTTGTAGAGCAGCCTTTATTAATGTTTTGAGATCTTTCATAATAGGTTTGCTGGGAACTCCTGCTAAGCTTCACGTACAGGAACGTTTTAATTTATGACAATGTTAAGTCTAAACTTTAACCAAAAGTTTTTTCTACTAAAGTAAAATAGTAAAAACACTTATAAAATATCTTCACTTATAAAAAAAACAAGTCATATAGCTAAATGAAAATATACTGTTAGTAATAATCAGTCCACTCCAGATAACAAAATAGTTTAATACTGTAGCCATAAGGATTACATTTTATATAACGTTTAAAATTAAACTTATATGTGTATGCAATACATTCTAATAACACTTTTCTTTTCACGTAATCAGACATAGGAATGAACAAGTTTGGCATTCAGAAATCCATATACAGCTGAATTAAAACTATTTCAGAGGAATTAACGCACACACAATGAAAACGGTTTTTATGTGCTAAACATATTGTTTAAGCTCATATTGAATATGGATATTTAGTTAAATGCTTTTATCTTTAATACATTTTTCATAAATAAAACACCTAATCTATACTCAACCTCTTTAAAGAATAAATTTAAGGTCATCTGAGTGTTTACTCAGCCTATCACTTAAGAGTCTTTCTGTCTATTCACAAGACATCTTGAAAACGAATATATAAACTTGAAAGTTTGCATGAATCTTCATTTTTGTATGAGCAACACTGAGTCTGGTGATGGTGAACATTACCTTATGGGCTTAGGCTGACCGTTAGGGATTTTTTTATATCAGTCTTATAGATATTCCTGCAGCCAAAGATAAAATTTCAGAATATATAAAACTAAACAAAGTAAGTATCAAAATAAGCATTATTATATGAGATTTGTATAAATAGAGGTAACAACATTATTTCCAATTTGTAAAGGTAACGTTATAAATTGGTGAAAATATTTTATATGCGTTCAGTTATTCGTTCTAGTACCCTGACTATCTTACAGTAACTTCTATTATTGGAACAGTACTATCCAACTTAACTCGATAATCAAAACCATAACCGTGTCCTGAGATAAGAATGTTGAAAAATATGTTACCTGTAACTTTTAATTTCGAATGAAACTTTATTTATATGTAAGCAAGTATGAGTTTTATGATGCTGCCTGCTTGACCTTGGAATTTGGCTGAGCGTTTTTTAATTCACAAAACGCCAACCAATAACATTCCTTTTGTATTTAGGAAGCTGACACAATTTCTCTTTTGTCTGCTGGGGGGTGTCAGAAATGACTATAAATATTTCTACAACTAGATATTTATTTTCCACTAAACATCTCGTTGTAGATTTAAAATTTAGGGAGTAACCCAGGAGAACCCTGTTACGGGTCACATGGGGTGGCGTACTCCTACCGTGTTTATATAGGTATTAAATAAAAAAGATGAACCATATATACATAATTAAAACATTACAAAATATATATATATATATATATATATATATATATAGGAACAACAAGTGGCTTTATGACATGATATTTTTATATATTACAGTGTTTCTATGGGAACTATTCAAACTAATCAAAGATTGTATACATTTCACAAATTGAATAACAATGTTTTCCTATATACAAATGCGATAATATGTTTACTATCCTTAAAACCGATATAACGTTCTGGATTAATGTTTTTTTACCAGGCAACACAGTGAACTTGTGTATAGGAGTGGTCTGTCTTGAATTAAGGCCTCTTGGGCTGTATCTTTTACTTATTAATTCCTTCGAAACAATTACGAAACATGTAATTGCACAAATATATATTCTTTTAACCGTCACTGGATCTACGATAAGTACAAGCTCCTACTTCTTTTCCTCTGGAACTCTTCTCAATTAGATTGAATTCACTTTAATAATAAATAATAATTAAATTTTATGTATGTAAATGTATATTTTCTTGATATTAATTCGAATTAATTACGACGTTTAGTTAGTATGTATCCAAACCCAGGTTATACACTGAAGTACACCTATGTATTTTCCGCCTAGTACATTTAGGAACAATGAATAAGCTTATTGGTGTAGAAACTTACATAGTAAAAATATAAAATCTTACGTCTTTTATTTTTTATGTAATCTTAGTATTAATTGTAATTCTCTCCATGGTATTGGTATACAGACGAATAATACAGTTGGCACTGTCATATACATACATATTTATAATTTTTCTTATGCCAATCTCGAGAAAACTCCGCCCCTCAACTCACCTATGCAAGCGGATGTAACTATTGGCAGTTCCGGTGTGACATCTGTTGACTGAAGATGGCACTTTACACAGAGGACAAAGTATTTCAGGAATGCGATTGTGTAAGCATTGTTTCGTCGGAGTGTAAACTGACAGACTTTGATGTTAGTTATGGTACAACCCACTTAAGCCTAAGAGGTAAAGCAACAACCGTACTTTTATTTTCTAAGATTGCAAACATTACTGTTGCTTTTATCCTTAGTGTCTAAAATGACACTAAAAAATATCTAAATATGAGTCATTCTAAAATATAATTGTTCCGTATATGATATTAAACAAATTTTAACTAACCCATTTAGCTCTGCTGTGTGTTGGGAAAATTAAAAATAAGCTTTGAACTGAAAGTTCATTGTATCCTGCTTATAGTCTTGCTAACATAATTTAAATTTAAATGACACGATAGCCTATTTTAATTTTGCACTAACATGAGCCAAAGCATATCCCTTCAGACGTGTCTTTTATAATGGAATTTCTGCAACATCTGTTGTGCAATATTTCCTTTGTTATAGAAAATGAATACTTTTCATCACCTTTTAGAGCAATGATTTACTAAATGAGCAAACAATTGTTCACTTCCATTAACATAACCACTCCCAGGAGCTGGGTCATGTCATTGCTGTACAACATACCTTAAAGGTTTATATATATGGTCAACGTGCAGGCCCTATTTCAACAGTTCTTAATGAATATTCCGAATTACTACATGTGGTTTATCTTGTAACTGGAGCCTAGCGCAAAAACTCCAATTTTACCTACAAATGCGTTTATAGGTACTAAATTACATTTCGTAATTCATAACCACATAACACTTTTATTTGGTTTTTAATGATCTGACTACATCAATAAATACATTAGGACAGGATTGTGAACATTGATCCAGCTGAAACAAAGAGGTGTAATCCGCGGTTATGGCCAGTGAATGCAATTGTAGCTTCCGGAAATAACCATTTACTATGGTTCCAACACTTTTAGAGCTTTCATCTACAAAAATGAATATTCATCACATTTCAGAATGAAATACATTTACTCATATATTTATCTACGTTATGTGGGTATACCAAAGTACTATTCAGTTTGTAGAAAATGAGGTGAGCCTAATAAAATATTGTGCTCCTTTGCATAACATGATTTGTGAATATTTTGATATAAAAAATGTTATATCAAACAAATATTTCTTCCAGGTATTTAAAGCTACAATGTATTAAAGTAAAACCCAAAATGTACAATGCAATAGTAAAATATAGAGAATGTAGCAATTAAGCGATTTACGAATACTGTGTTGTTACAAAGAACGCTACTTTTGTAAAGGTATTCTCGGACATAATTTCACATTTTTTCAAAGTTATTAATAGAATCATGTGTTATTGATATGCATACATGAAGAACTCGTGATACTATAAAAGAAAGAGGAAAGAAATTACTACTTTCCTTTAAGAACCAAACAAAGATTAAGATTTTTAATCTGTAGTATTACTGGATGGATATAAATCTTCTTCTACGAGCTAAAATGTACAAGAAAAGCCATGAATATATTCTAGTAAATGGTACAGCTGGTTATCTTTGACTGAAGAACTTCATGATTGTGACTAAGTAAATGAAATTCCAAATAAATTGAATCGATGAGATTCCCCTGTTGAGGTAAGGGTCTATAGCACCAGATAAATTTATTTTAGGCGATAAGAGGATTATAAAGTCTTTGGAGTTTACTACTACTATTTGCAATACATTATTTAAATAATTTTATTCCGTGTACTAAACGGTCTCATTCTGGTTCCCCAGCACCAGGTTTATACAATATATTAGGAGCTACGACACATTATTTGTCAATATATAAATCGTTCCTCGAAATGATAATATTATTTTATCTATGAAATTATTTGTTATTTGGAACTGAACTGATTTAACTTGAAACAGTTATCTATTTTTACGGTGATAGAAAATAAAAAATATTATTTTCATAGTTCAATCTCGTAATACGGCTTACTATACTACATTATATTACAATTAACCCTGTATGTGATACTTCACTATTGCACATTGTTTCAGGCTTAATATGTTAAAGCCACTATTATAACTTAATAGCTCACCAAATACGATGTAAATAAAATGGAGTAAAAAATTTTTTGTACACACAACTTTATTATTTTCTTATCTTTAAATGAGTTTTATATACGTGTATAATATACACACTTGTTGCTTAAGACTTTAGCACAATATTTCCATTTTATTGCCCACTTAATGTATATTAAAGTTAAAGATTAAAGATTATGGTACAACCAATGCACCTTAGTGCATTGGTTACGTATATCGTATATGAGTTTAGGACAGACACAGAGCGTGCTGTGTTATGACGTTTATAAAGTCAGAATTAGTATAAGAAAGTGAAGTTAAGAGTAAAAAGCCCACTTTAACACTTAAACTTGGGACCAACAGCTTAAAGGTGACTTCCAAACTACCACTAATGACTGGCAAGGAAGGCTGCTTGTAAGGACAGTACCGCTTAGTGAGTCACCCATCCAAGCAGCAGCCAGCACGCTAAACGTAGTTTGATTCTGTTATCTTGCGGTTACCTTCACACTGCGCTATTAGCGATTTACGTTCGTTCAAGGCTTAAAACGTGGTATACCCAAGGGGACTGCACTCATACGTATTCTTTAAAACATTTCTATCCTACCGGAGGCTGTGGTAAAACATATAAAACTAGGAAATTAAATTTTAATTAAGGGAATTAATTATCTTTCACCAATAGTTATTGACGACTATTGGAAAATGGACTAACATTAGGAGTAGCAAATTTTGGACAGGATATAACTATTTTATTTGTTAAAACAAACGTGCTTACGGATAGACTGTTTAGAACACTTACAAGGTTTTATTCCCAATTTAGGATATTGGCAAATAAGTACACATATATTTATTTCATATTTACTAATTATCCCGTATCGTATTATAATATGTGCTTCAGTATTATGTATAACCATGACACTACAAACAATTATATATTTTACGAATAGATCCATTGAAATCTCTGAGCTCCAATATTTATGACAGAATGCATTTCCCGAACCTCTCTCAGAAGGAAACGACCTCTGCGTATGATACAAACATCGGGTCCCAACCCAATCTGTCAGAGAGCCCCTCCACGAGCTCTAACTCGCGCTCAGAATTTTGTATCTGAGAACTTACATTCTAATGGTAAGCGCAATAAATGATTCGTGAGGATTGAATTGCTAAATGGCCACACATCAACATTTAATTTAATAAATTTCAACTAATATTGTATGAATATGTATTTGATTTGAATTAAACATCAAATAATTTAGACATAGCACTTAAATGAATGGTTTAAAACTCTAACTAATAATCTTCCTGGTCATAGAATAGACTATGAACAATATAATTTAGTACTTGTAATTTAATTTTTATATTCTTAGAAATATAATTATCAACGTGCAATCACATTAGAAATACAAGATAATGTGCCAAATCTAGATATCAACAGGTACAGGTAATTGGTATTAAAGTCCTAAAATTAATAATGGATTAGATTTCACCTTTTTCAGAGTAAAGTTTGTATCCATTCTATCTTCTTATTTTAGCCTATAATAATGTAATACGTAAAAATTGTAAACTATGTTTATATGAAAATAAGTTCTAAAGATTAAATTTTAAGAAAGTAAGGTAATTTACAATAATATTTCAAAATTTTATTTAGATTTATCATTATTAGTTTTCCAAATTAAATTAACAATATATTTAACTGTTTGTTGACAAGATTTTAATTCTTTTTGTACGGAAAACTAAATAACTTTTTGAGTTAAAAGTTGCATCGCAACCTTTTTAAAATTGATATACAGAGTATGGGAGGCCAATAGTTAAGATAGTTAGAGTGGAACTAAATCTACCTTTATAATCTATTATTAAATCTTTTTTATTCCAACGCCACCAGATCGTTACCGCAGTATATGCATTACATCGAAACCCTGTTTACCTCCAGTAGTGTTCTAACGAAAATAAAAATGTGTTCTGAGAACGAAAAGTTGTTTGGCGAATGTTGGCTTTAATGATACTGTAGATTCCCTGAAAATGAAACACTATCAACAGCTTCAACTTTGAACCCACCATGGGCACCCAACCAACACATGTCTTTTACATGTAAAAATACGTGTATAATTTCCACATCATCAATTTTAAAGATCTTTGCATATTATTAAAATTAATATTTATTATAACTTAACAAAGTGGAGACTAAGTACCCGAATACAAGTTTGGCTTAGCGACATTAAAGCTACAACTCAGTGGGCTGACTCTATTTCATATTTGTTTGCAAGTGGATCTAAATCTCTGATTGTTTATCCGTCTTTTTGTCCGTAGTACATAAAAACTTGCATGCAAGCACAGCAAAGCCAGTTACGTTTTACATTATGTGGCGTACTCCTACGCAGTAGAATTCTTATAAAATAAATATTATTATTTTAAAATAAATTGCTACACATATCAAATCAATCAAATCAAATCAAATCTTTTATTGCTCGTCACAATTACACATTGTATGGCAAACGTCAGAATTAATTATAAATTTAAAACTCGCATACCACATTACCACCACGTCCAAACTTACATAATGTTCATGCATTCCAGTCTCATTCATCCATCGCCAATCTCAACCCACTTTCAGCGCTGGAGTCAGTCATCGAATTGGGCGGTCTCCCAGTTAAACGCCAGAAACTCGTCAACGCTGTAGAATGCATTTGACACCAGGAAGCGCTTAAGACGAGCTTTTGACGCCTTGGGCGTTTGGGCGTTTGTAATAAAATTTGGCAAACTGTTGATGAAATGAACACCTGCCTGCGAAGGTAAGTGCTCATAAACCACCGTTCTATGTCTTCCAGTACGGTAGTTATCTCTGCCTCTAGTCTCATACCCGTGTATGTCACGTCCCCTGGTTAGGGCACATTTAGACAAACAGAACCAAGATGTTTCTAAAATGTAGAGACTGGGCAAAGTCAACAGTTGCAAAGTTTTGAATGCTGTCCTGCACGACTCTCTGAAATTCAACTTTGCGATGATACGAATAGCTTTTTTTTTTTGCAATTTGAACACCCTCAGGAAATTATTGCCTGTACAGGCCCCCCACAACACCACTCCATAGGAAAGGTGAGAGTGAATTAGCCCATAATATGCCGCAATCAATACCTGACTGGGGCAGTACCGGGCCAAGGACCTCAAAACATATATTCCCGAGGACAGTTTGGCGCACACATGGTCAATGTGATTATTCCATGTCAACCCTCGGTCGAGGAGTATTCCAAGGAATTTTGAGGAGTAGACTTCTTCCAATAAGGAATCTGCCAACATGACGGCTGACCCACATTGGGAGTCCGTTGGACGCAGTGTGAAATTCAACACGTTGGATTTCGAAGAATTCGTTTGAAGGTTGAGGTTATTGAAATATTGCACACAATTGTTGATATCTACAAAGGATTGTAGCTCCAAACCTTCTTGTGTGTTATCTCTGAAACAGAGAGTCGTGTCATCAGCATACTGCACAATTTTACCATGCAGCAGCGATGAATGTACGTCGTTGACGTATATCAGGAAAAGGATTGGACTGAGTATAGAGCCCTGAGGGACTCCATAACTCAGTTGAATTGGTTTAGAAAATTGGTTTGAGATCTGAACCACTTGACTTCTCTGACTTAAAAATGATTTAAGCCATAAGAGCGGCACACCTCGGATGCCATGAGAATGTAATGTGTCAAGCAGTATTTCATGGTCAACGCAGTCGAATGCTTTAGAAAGGTCCAGGAACACACTTAATGTGTGATCCTGACGTTCTAGACCCTCTACAACCATATCAACCAGACTCACCACTGCGTCTATCGTCGATTTATTTTTCCTGAATCCAAATTGGTGTTCAGAAAGCTGGTTGTTTTTGTTTAAGAAATAAAGCATTCTCGTTAGAAAGAGTTTTTCAAATATTTTGCTCAGTACAGGCAAAATTGAGACTGGCCGATAGTTATTTAATGAACAGGGGTTTTCTTTCTTGAAAATTGGATGCACTTTTGCAATTTTTAGGAGAGAGGGAAAAACTCCTGAGTTAAAAGACAAATTGACCAATTGAGTCAGTGGTTTCACGATATGCTTAGAGCATTGTTTTATTAACCACATGGATCTCGATTCTAGATCATTCGATTTTTTAGCTGGGAATTGTTGAATGATTTTATCGAGCTCTTCCTCAACTACAGGAGTCAGAGCCATTGAGGCTGTTGGACTCTGTCTACGCGTGGGATTCCCCTGTGGCAGCGATGGACGAGGGCCCCGTCCACAAGCAACAGACGCAAAAAATCCGTTAAACTCGTCGGCAACCCTAGAGGCATCGCTCACAAGGGTGTCCCCAATTTTGACTGTGATTTGCTTGGATTCTTGATGTTTATTGTTAATGATGCCCCATACAGTTTTAGAAACGTTTTTTGAAGAAGTAATTGATTTTGAGACATCATACGATTTTGCAGCTTGGATCACCTTCCTGTAAATTTTTTTATAATTTCGAAAAAAGATTTTGAACTGTTCATTGGCTGTTTTTCTGTTTATTTCGGAGAAAAACTTGAGTTTTTCTCTCGACACCAGAATGCCTTTAGTGACCCAAGTATTATTTACCTTCTTTGGACGAGGTTTGATCGTTTTTGTAGGGCAGCAGGTGTTGAGATGGAAGTTCAAACATTCATTGAAAATTTGAAACTGCTGCTCTACTGGGTGTGAAGAATTTAGAAAATTCCACTTTTCTTTTGAAAGGGAAGCGTTGAGGAGAGCAATATTTTCTGGCCTCGTGTCTCTTATTGTTTTGGTAATTCTTGGTTCTCTCTCGATTTGTTTTCCACTAATGATAGCCTCTTGGCCATAGTGGTCTGAGATAGCTGTGTTGACCACCGATACTGTGACATTTTCAATGTTTGTGATGATGTTATCAATAGCCGACTGTGTTGTAGCCGTCACTCTCGTTGGAGTTTTGACCAGCAGTTCAAGGCCGAATGACCTCAGCAGATCGACTAGTCGCTTGGTGGATGGATGGTTGCTGTCCATCGCATCCACGTTGAGATCGCCCATCAAGACGTAATTGCATTGATGGTTAGTCAGGTCAGTGAGTAACACTTCGAATTTTGAAAAAAACTGATCTTCATTTCCACTGGGAGACCTGTAAATCCCTATCACAATTAATGTTGACCTGTTAGTTTGTACTTTGATCCCAACTGCTTCGAAATCTTTCGCGGTCGTTTCTTTGATCGTAAATTTTGTAAAAACTAAATTTTGTCTCAGAAAAATTGCTACACCACCTCCTTTGGAGGTCTGGCGACAGTACGCTTCTGCCAAGTTGTAATTTGGAATTTTGCATAGTTCAAGGTTTTCGTTGTTAAAACCGTTCTCGGTTACAACGAGTATATCTGATTTCAGCTCCTCACACATCAGCTGAATTTCATCCAATTTGTTGGTTGCGTACTGGGCGTTTTGGTGGAGTAGTCTTAGGGAACCTTGAACATGTAATTTTTGATTTGTCTGATTTTGCCGATTTTGGTCGGTCAATTTAGTCCTTTGCTGTAAAGTGGGTCCCCTAAAAAAACTGAATTTTCTTTTAGGTTTGTAGAGCCTCCTTTGATCTGCAGAATGTCTGGACTGGGGGAGCGTCTCACGGCGTCCGCGTAGGAGACATCCTGGATGCTAGCTGGCCGTTGAGGGGTGGTCGCCGACTCTTCTCGGGCAGCAGCGGGCGTTGGCATGCTGGAAGTGGAAGCAGGCGCTGCGCGAGGATTCCTCCAAAGTCGCGGCTGCGCCTTCATTTTTGATTCTTGAGTGGCTGGACTCATCGCCGCCACGATCATCCCAGCCAGTAACCGCTTGCCCCGCCAGGAGAGATGTTGGCCGTGTCTCGTGAAATACCTACGGCTGATGTCATCGAAGTTTAACACTCTAATATTGTGTCTAACAGCCAGTTCCTCAATGTAGGCATTCACGAGAACGGTCTGATAGTGGACAGGGTGGGTCGGGTCCAGATCGTGGCGATGCGGCAGTGTGGTGAGGATGATCTCGGTGCTGGAAGATTCAGCAGCGATGAACCCCTCCAGATGGCGGTAAATATTTCGCTGCCCGCCAACCGCCAGGTCGTTAGTGCCGGCGATCAGCACCTCGCAGCAGGGCCGGGGCTCAGATGCCGTTCGAGCTGGTCTCACAATATCCAGAAACCGGCCGCCGGGTACACAGACGTCGCTCACCGCGGTTGCAGGGCCGAGCTGTTTCCTCACGAGTCCAGCGATGTGGCGAGCGTGGCTATCCCCTCGAACAGTTATGGACTTAAACTGTACGTTGCGTGTAGGGATTTTTGGAGCTTGCCATGATTTTTTTGACGTTTTTTGAAAGCTAGTTGGATAATTTTGATTTTTTTTCCATTTTAGAAAAAGATTCACTTTTTTGTTGAGTTTCATTTTTGTTTGGGGGGCAAATAAATTTATTTTGAACCGGTGCCGGGTATTTGGGCTTCCTCTTCTTCACTTCAAATATGAATATAACTTAACAACAAAAAACCTATATTGGTAGATTGTTATTTTAAAAAGAGTTGCACAGATTCATAGTTGATGAAGCCATATAATGATAATAATATAATAAGTTATTATAAGCTTTTATTAACATAAAGTACACAAAAACATAATAAACTTTCCTTGTGTGTGTGAGAGAGAGAGAGAGACAGAGAGAGACTCTTAGAAGATTAGTTTTCGTTGTTATTTTAAAGGAAATTATTTTTTATTTATCTTTTACTATATATAAAAAACTAGAATAAACTGAAGAATTTTTTCTCTGTCATAACTACCTACTAAATATCGTATACAGTTTAGATCTCAGATTTCTAAATAAAACTTTCCCTAATCAATTTACACACCTTACGACCTTAATCAAAATCTACCATGTCACGTATTGGAGGCCGAGGGTGATGGTGTAGTAGGTTGCAAACGAAGGGTGGTTGATCATTCTTACTTAATACTTTGGCAATAGTTATAATGAAATATAGAAGAAAACTTTATATAGGCGAGTTTAGTCTCATGCTGGTATCAAAAATGTAAACAATCTCCTGTTAACAATTCTTGGGGAGTACTGACGGCCGAGCGGCCTGTCGTTGGACTTTGGGTCTGAGTTAGAGATATCGCAGGTTCAAGTCCTGTCAGTGACCGTTGCACTTTTTATCAATCCAATCAACCTCGTAATTCGGCTACTTATGAAAGTGTACAATAGGATACTAGAATATTTAAAACAACACATAATAAATGTATTACGCTCCTTATTTGTTTTAATTGAAATAATAAAATCAAGGTAAAAAGAAAAGTATTTGGGTTTTGAAGTTTTTTGTTCCATGAGTCGGGGGCCACTTTTCTCCTATGTCGCCCATTTAAACTTATAAACCTTTTCTAAGAAACGATTAAAGAAATCTAAATAACTTTTTTTATATTGGCTCTTTATATACAACTGGAATTAAAAACATACAATCTTAAGATATATTGTGAATTTATTGGAAATTTTTTTTAAATAATGTCTTTTTTGTTTAAAAATTGTTAAATAGTGTTAAAAAACACATTTTTATCTTTTTACACATAATGTTTTTCAGCTTATTATGACTTTCACTTGAACATTTTGGAAAAAAGAGTGCTACAATAGCTTTAACCGCTCCTGAGAAAAAGGTACATATTTGTCGACAACTTCAGAAAACAGCAAATAAAGAAAAAACAACACATTTGAAACAGAACAGTTTATGAGACTTTTATGTTTTTACACCTCCTGATACATGCCAGGAGCATATTATGGATTTTGCCCTTCCTCTTCTTCATATTCATTTTCAAGTTTTCTCTTTGACTTATGTAATACCTGCCTAATAAGGTTTGGATGTCAGCTCATCCTGACATTTTTCTGCTTTTGCGATTCGCCTCCAGTCTAGCTTCTACAAAGCACTCGCAAACTGCTTCCAGGCCTCAGGTTTCATTTCTCAAACAACCTACACTTTCCAATGTTACCATCATTGAAGTACGTAATAGCTTCATACACTCCAAACTTCAGTGTATTTATCCTACCAAATTTCTTTTTCAGTACAAAAGTCCAGATAACATTGTTTAGTGACTCGTTTATGTTCTGAGTTTTGCCTTTGGCACATTTTTGAAGCAAGGCTGGGTCTGAAAGATCTTTGAACACTGGCTTTATATGAAGCATCACTTTTTCAGGGAGATGGAAATGACTATTGTGATTATATGCAACATTTTCTTGAATCGCTTTGCGATACTTACTCGCGGTATTTTCTGTGTTTGGGCAAAGGGCGTACTGTGGTCTCTCATTCAATGACAATAAATGAAAATACTTTGCCCAGACTGCAGCTTGCATGTCTTTCGCAGAAGGTAAGTTTCTCAATATGGCCAGTTTGTAATATTCAAGGATCTGAAGGATTGCCATATTATTGTTAGTCTATGTTTTCCGCCATCTCTACTTCCATCTGGTAGTAACGGTTGTTTTTGTTTCAAAGCTTTCTGTCTTGAACCCATTCTTTTCTGAATGTGACCAACACATTCGATTTTACTAATTTTAACATCACCATAAGGCCTAGTAATACAAACTTCAGCATATGCTTTCGAACATCATAGTTAGGTACTGATCGACTAAACATTTTCACTGTACCAGTAACTTCCATCATACCACTAGTACCAGAAAAGTTTGCCAAACAAATGTTTAGAAGCTCCTTTTTTATTCTACCAGGCTAAGAGCAGAACTTAGACAAAACTTCAACAATGAAGACCTGCCCCGAATCTAGTTAGGTAAGAGAAACGACTCCATTCAGGAACGTGTGGCCCCGTTTAAGCGACGACCCATCGAGAGCAACTGCCAAATCTCTAGAATTTTCATTTATAACTACAGAATTCTCTACTGCAGCTTTTATTGACTCATTATAAACAGTTTCTGACATGGAAGCTAAGAACTGTTCATGCATTAAGTATTTGGAAGGAGGTGGACTGAGGTTCATTACAGCCCACATAACATCAGCCGTACTTTTTGCATGCAGTCAACACATTAAAATTCTAAATTGCTTGGAAGACCTACGATTTTCTTTCGCTTTATTTTCAGTTCCGTAACATGTCTTAAAAATAGCTATTTCCTTTAGAGTATTTTGTAATCTCACTATGTCAACAATATCATATTGAAAATAACCAGTAAACTGTTTCTAACATTTAAATCCTGAACTTACTTTCTTACTGGATGAAGATCTAGACCAAGGTTGTTCTTGCGCCGGCAAATCTGGGGTACACTCAACTAAAACAGGCCTAGGCTTCTTTTTCCAGTGATTCCTTTTCACAAACACTCTCTGAGATCTTGGAATCACAATATTAGCAATAATCACCATATAAATAAAAGTAATTATAACCAAAACACTCAGTTTATCTAACGAAAACACAGATACCTCTAATAAACTGTGTACTGACAGTACACATCTGTCAGCTGTATACAGGCTAAAATCATTTTAAAGAGGAGATAGTTAGCTACAATTTAAACCAAAAACCAGTAAATTGAATATTTTTAATTTTTCGAAAAGTGACATTATTAAGAGCCGTTGGAAACAATTGATAAATTTGAGTAGCCCACATTATTCCAAACCCAATGTTTATAGACGTATACACGATTTATAAAATTTAACGACATAATGGTAGTTTTAAATTACCAAATGAGCAATGTTCTTTAATTTACCAAACTGATAACAGGTTGAATTTAATTGTACCTTCGACGGCACGTTCGAACTGTAGAGAGCAACTTCTAACTTTGCACTCTCCAGGTAATATCGTGGCGTATTGACCAAACCTGACACAGTGACCCTTTCAGCAAACTGCGTCTTCAAGCTATATGTAACGTGGCTGAAATAACTTTAACAATCATCAAGTAATATCAAAAAGTAACTTACCACTCGTAATAAAACTGACCATTAAATTATAGTGCTCTTAATAATATAGGCCTTCAAACAAACACTTTTTAATACATATGTATTATTTAAGTTTTACAAGAAGCTAAGAATTTATTTTTTCAATGAACTCCGAAATATGACTTGTTATCAATTAAAGATATTTTTTAAGATTTACTGATTCCTACACTTAGTTCTTACACTGAGTTACTACAAACATTGTATCAAGGTCATTAGAATTGATGGATTTTTTAAATAATAAGATTTATTTCGTACGTATTTGCAGCAGTATTAAAAATACATTTTTTATTTCGTTTAATTGCATAAAAACAATTTTACAAAATATAAATAAATTAAAGGATGAGGAACAAGATGACTTTATCACGTTAATACTGTCAATTAATGATACTTTTCATATCAATTATTTTTTTATTTATATTAAAAACATACTCCACAAAGTAACTTGTAACACTATTCACTTTGTGTATCCTCAGGAAGAAGGTTAACGAATGACGACAGGAACACACTGGGTAAAGTGAAGAACAAAAGGAAATTTTAAACAAAGGGCTCATACAAGCATAGCATCACAAATGAGAACGTTTAGCAGCGTGGGCATGAACAAAGAGAATGGACGTATAGGGTGGGGAGTCTGGGTGGCAAGAATATGCGGCAGCTATACCTTCCATTAGTTGTAAATACTGTTTGATACTTCCTTGAATGCAGAATTACGACCCTAAGAAGATTATAAGCTCTCGATGAGTTCGTTTTGGGAATGTAAGGATAGCTGAATATAAAAGTGGTAGCTAATTCCACCACCTTTGTTCTTAAAATTGTCTCTCAGATGCCAAGGAAGAAGTAAACAATATAAGCCGGTATGAAGTACTCTCATTTTTTACGTAAGAGAATTTGGGAAGTCAAGTGATCCAAGAATGGCGCTTATTTCCAAATTGTGCGGGTATTTGGGCATTTATGGTTCGAGTGAATTAAATTTCCGGGATCATAGTTGAGTTTGCCGTGTTACATAAATCAAGAATATATTTAGGAGAATATACAGCGTGGAATATTGATATTTGTTGCTACATTGTTTACAAAGATGTATATCAAATTTTTCACAAATTACCTTATAAGAATTACATATTAAACCCTTGCAGATCCTAATACAATAGCAATCTTTAATAATATCAAAACTTTTAGAGTTCAAAAAACCATAATGTAAGGGATCCATGTTGAAGAAAACATAAACTTACTACAACATTTTAAACATCACCGGTAGCGCTTATTTAGTCACAATTTGTTCAAATTTTATTCTATACCTACAAAAGCATTCTAATTTATGAATTGCAGTTAAATCAAACGAAATTATTTCGGCATGTATTAAAAGTATTAAAATACTATATATAAATCACAAAGTACAGAATATGTATTTAAGAGAGTATAGCATAAAATTAGAATAATAACACCATATTGTGGAGTTAATGTATTAAAATGTATTAAAAATATATATACAAATTATAGTATTCAGTTTATTCTAAAATAAATAACATAGATCTGAATTATAAATATAAACGTGTGCTATCTCATAAGACTAAATTAACAACATATTTTAAAAGTGGGTCGAAGTCATACCAGCAGAGGTTACATTGACTGATTAATGTGTTAAGGCATTGCGGACTCCCAGTTACATTTATCTCAGATAAAGGTTCCCAATTATTCACAAAACTACTACCCCTCATTAACTATAATGAAATAGCTATCGTGCAAACGGTTAAGAATTCATTGAGTGTTATGCAGAATGAGGGAAGTAAAACTGAAGAAATCTTGTACTGTTTACTTAAGATAGTAAGGCAGATTGTAATTTAAATTTAATTTAGGAATTTTAGGACATTTTTAGGAACTTAGAATTTTTAATGTAGGAATTTTAAATTTTTTCAACAATTTATTCGATTAGTCGAGTTTAGTCTTCTAAAAAGCGATTAAAATGCACAAAACGTGTGCACTTCATTTTTACTCAATAGTAGCCGAATTTCTCAAGAACATTTGTTTAACCATATTAGTGACATTTTCAGTTGAAACTGCTTGGACACGATTTTATAGATACGAATAAAACCAGTTATACTGGAAATTATTTTTCTAGGCGACGGGAAAGGACTGACATACTCTGACAAATAATGTAAACAGTTCATTTCTAGTTTAACAATGAAATAGATATATTTATGTATGTCTATTTTAAGCTTTATTGTTTTTAGGAATATATATTTACTTCGAAAACGTATTAAAATGACGTATAGCAAGATTCTTACTCGGCAAGGTATATCGTTGGTTTTGTAGGATTTTGTTGCAGATATAGAAGAAGTGTACACCAACTAATCATATTGGGCAAGGTATTCTAATTAACAAAGAACTATCTGCCTTCATGGATTTGTTTTATGAGAAAAATGAGTATAAAATATGCGTTTATGGTAGGGAAATAATCACACTTAGTATTCACAGCGGTTGATACATAAACCTTAACTAGTATACAACCCTATCATTATATAAAGCTTATAGGCTAAGCACACAGGTACTTGAGACGTTCATAAACGTGTGAATATTTGGTACTGCTTGCATTGTGCTTTCTGTGTACCCACACTGAGAGCTGTCGTTTATTTTGTAATGTTGGCTATTCTCTGAGAACCTCAAAGTGGGCCATGTCTTGTCACAGTAAATTTGCTCTATATCTATTATTAGATTCAAATTATGTCGGTATCATTATATTATCATGTGATACTTTCCTCTAAAAACTGTTATTCTTGTAACTCTGGAGAAAAACTTCTGGTTTATCGAATATTGAAAGTTTAAAAGTTTTAATGATCGCCAGTTTGAAAAGACTTAAGATAATTTCATGATAATTTTTGTTTATTTGCCTTGTTATCATAAACATCTAAATTAAATTTGATATAGTTAAACTTATTATTTTGAAAGATATTAAATTTTTTCTAAAACAAAACTCGTACAGACAGACTGATGGGAAAATAAGCATTATAAACTAATGTTCATACAGTGACATTTGTTTGTCTTGAAAATAACGTGATATACCCTATCCAGAAAGTTACGGAACACCCTATATAATTACTTCCACTTAAAAAGATTCTTGTGTAATCTTATAAGTTTTTGCATCAGGAAAACGTAAAACATTACGCCATATTGAGAGATATAACCATCACAATACATTACAGTTAACTCAAAAATGAACAGTCTAATCCAGCTTTAGCTGACTACTTAAAGGCTTTCAGATTATACCAGGGTGTTGATTAACCATTTACTTTCACTTTCATTATGACAGAATAATTCATTCCAAAATATAAGGAAGTAAAATAGAATTTAATGAAAGTACAATAACAAATTATCTGGATAAAAAAAACACAAAAAAAACTATTATAAAAAACTTTTATGCAAATACAACGAATGTAATATATTAATATACATCCAGATTTTTCAACAATCAACATAAATAACAACCACGCCAGGGGGGGTGTTTTGTTTAGGGGTTTTATAACATAAAGAGCTTTCTCATTAAATAATTGCCCAATAATATTGAAAAATATTTGCAGATTAATAGATACATATTAGTTAAAGATGATAATCTTTGAATATACGTATGACTTAATCACAGTAACATAATAAAACATAAAATTCAAGTATTTAAATAATTTGGAAAAATATGTTTTTCTAAATTAAACATTAACGAAGTTACACTAACTTGCACGTATTTTAAGAAACTAATACTCGTATATATCTGAAGAACTATGTAATTATTACAGGCCAGATCTGATACCAAAAACAAATCAGAGTATGTAAATTAAGCGGGACTTGTCCCGCATAATATGCATACAATATTACATTGTAAGCAGGGCATTACTAACGTTTATTTTCTGTGAAAACTAAGTTTTTTTTCTAATTTTCAGGAAAGTAACATTTTTTAAACACAATCCTCATTTTTATGAAACCTATTAAGATGTTCACTTCTAGGGACTTCCAACGTAGTCCCGTTTCATTACAAAAATGAAAAAAAAATATTAGAAAATTCGCTATTAAAAATAAAAAATAAATATTTTTATCATAGAAAAATATTGTAATTTTTGTGTAAAAAATTAAACTCTGTTTATGAAAGTAGGTGGAAACATTTTTTAATATAGGAAACTGTATGCTTTATCATTATTACAAAAATACCTTGTATTTAGTCAATATTGAGTTTGTAAGCTTTTTGGATTTTCCTTAAGGCAAGAATTCAAGGCTGCAACTCCTATTGGAGGCCTACAGGATAGAATTCACGTGTTTGTTGTCAAGCAGACTACTTCATGTAATACACCACAGAATCTATATACGTATTTCGTCCACTAATTATGTATTAGTTTTTACAGCATTACACATTACAGCAGATACGTTATATGCTTACGTTTCCATTATTAATTTATCAAAAATTATGTTATATACGTAAAAATTTCATGATAAAATTTATCTTATTTATTTACATAAAAATGTTATTTTTTTATCTAAAAACTTTAAAAATGTATTATCTGTTATACTATAACACTAAGCTTGGAGAATATCAACAATCCGCCATCCGAACTTTATGTGCCAGTATTAATTTTAATATTTTCTCTTAATTTAAACTAAATTTGTCCAAACTTTAATTATATGTTTAGAGTGTAAGGTAAAGATTATTAATCCACTAGCTGTTGCCTGTTGCTTCGCACGCAATTTCGTAGGTTTTGGAATTGTATAAGCGCTTCGGAGCCAATGTTGAGTATTACGTTTTCTAAAGATCACGGAAATATTTTAAGAAAATGAATATTTATGGTAATTTACTTCAGTCTTAGTACTTTTGTTCTATTGTTGATTTTGCCTTTTCCTTATAAAAAAGTATATATTTACATAAATATATCTGAGAAGCCTTCTTTTTTCAAAAGACAACTAGAGAGGTTTCATAACAAACTTTAAATGTTTGTTAAATGTAAAATTGATATAGTAATGTTACGGGTTTGCTTAAATTAAACCCTTGTCAAATATTAAACCCTCTACATTTTTATTTCTCTTATAAATAAATCTAAATATAATATTTTCCAACTGAAAACTACGCTGGATTTAAATAAACTACTTACTCACTAACTGTTACTAACCTATAATGTCAATATCCACAATTTAATATTTATATTTATTATATAGAGCCAATAATTACTAATACAAATACAGTTGTTACGAGTATTACCACTAATTATGTAATATCACAAGTTCACTCCAGGAAGTCAACTGAAATTGTCGCGTCGGTATAGCTCCATTCAACATTCAAGTAGAGAAGTCCAGTGGAGAAGGGTCACAGTCTCCACCAACCGCTCAAGATAAGCAGGGACGGGACAACCGGATTAAAGGAAACCGACCCAACCCACTGACCACTCTCTTCCCAATACTCTCCAGGTTTGTGTTCTTTTTCTGGTTTGTTGCAAACTGTAAGTAGCAAGGTAATCGCAGTCTCGACCAAACACGCTTGCACGACTGCACGTGTTTGCTTCGTTGGTTTCGCTGACGGAGGTGGTGTAATGCTATCAGAAAGAAGTGTAGATAGTGGTCCCAATCTCGCTGATGTTCAAACACAGCCTTGGATTGATATCTTTCTATTGCACCATAATCTGTCGTCCAGGACTTGCGGATGCCCGATGCTACACACATCCTGGAGAACACTGCAGTCTCAAATTGTTTTTCCTTGGTCGGAATGTAGTTCCATCAGGACCCCTAAACGGCTGATAAACTCCTTCATTAATACGTCAGCTACAGTGCCTGCCTCTTTATTTGGCAACGCATAAAACTCGACCCGTTTGCTAAAATAGTCCATTGTCACCAGAATGTTTTACCTGATTGCATTCTCGGTCTCAGAAAAAGGCTCAGTTTCTCGTGCCTTTCCAAAGTCTTGCCAGGGAACCAGGACTTGATGTTTTCTTTCACTCTTCTGCATTGTTCAATGCACGCTTCAAGATACCTCCATCTTCTACAATTGAGTTTCACTGTGCTCACAATGTCTTGAGCACAAATTTTGAGTTTCCTTCTTCCCAAGGAAATACGTAAAAATGTTAATATATATTTATAATATATATTTGGTTATTATAATTTAATTTCACGTTTTTTCGAATTATTAATAATATCATTTTTCTTCCTAGTTGAGTCAATTGATTTGTTGTAGAAACATGGGAATGACACGTTTTATAAACTATTTACATTGATTTGAATGAATGCTATCATTTGCAAAAAAATATACTACACGGTATAGTTGACCGACAAGGGTATCACAGCGGCGCTGCAGGCTGTTCAGCCGTGATGTCGAATCTGACACCGGGATTTGCTGCGGACTGACGCGTCCTCTCACACCTCCATTGTTTGGCGCAATAACTGTCATGTGTTGACCTACTTTTAACATACTGTCTACCGTAACGTAATATATTCTACAGCTTGGTGAGAATGTTTTTTATATTCTTTTAATTTTAGTACTATAGGAGATTTCTACCGTATGTTCGAATATTAACGTAATTAATATATTATACATATTGTGTGGTATATTGTGTTTTGACTTAGACCGATTATCAACTCAATTTTAACGTCCAATTATTTCAGGCAGATTACAATTTAAAAAAAATATATACACGTATTTCAAATACTATCAAAAACGACCAAAAGCAATGTTATATGCATTCAAATGTCTATACTTATATTGTATGTAGTACAATTAAACAAAATTTTATTTATAATTTTATGCTTATATAATACAAATTATACTAGTTTCAGTACCATACTAATACGATAGCCGTTATTAATTCGTGAGAGCTGTGCACATTTATTGATTTATGACATAATCAAAATATTTTCAGTCCTAAATAATTGAAATCTATAGTATATCTGATTATAATAATTGACTGCAAGTAACAAAATTATTATGCACCCTTGGTTTATTTGTTTAAACTGTAACAATCATTTGAAAAATGTATTTATTTATATTGAAAAAAATTTAAATTTTGACGTTTTTACTTGGATATAAATTGCTTAAGGTTTATTTTGCTAAATTATTTATTTTCGAAGTTTGCTAGTATTTTTCAAATGCCACCAAAAGCATTATTTAGACTTCTGATAAATAGGCTACTATTTTTAGCCAGCAGATTTTGTTGATGTTTTAATTTTAAATTTTGTACTAAGTGTATTTAGGCCAATGTTGTATTTTTTAGCACAGGGTATTTTAAGGCCAACTTCCTTTGAGGTTGTATTTTGAGGTGGGGTTTATAATTTAGTTGTAAGGTGCCTACCCCTTGCTTTTCACTAAATTTGAACCTTTTCGGTCATTACTTATTGATTTATTAATGTGTAAACAAATGTTTTTCTGTATTTTAGGTTACAGTGTATACCTTACATAAAAATCAAAATAACCAAATGTTTTAGCCTTCTTAAGTTAAATATTTAGCTTATTTGTGTTGTTTATTGTCACAAGCTTCTTATAGTAAGGTTTATATAATTTTCAGTAAATAATTGGAATCTTTGTAATCTTAAGTATCTCGTAAACCTTTCTAAAAATTCTACCTTGAGATTTTGAATATTGATTTACTTGGTAAACTGTTATAAACTGTCCAATTATATATTTAGTTAATTTCAGAAGACTTATAACTATTTATTAGAATGTTTACAATGTAATAAAAATTTTAATTTCTCCTATATATATATATATATATATATATAATTGTAATTTGTTTTAGCCGGTAATTTAAATTTAACTTACTCGGCAACAAATAATTTTTATGATATTAATTATTTTGGCAAAAGTTTATTTCATAAAAATTAAGCATATAAACGGGGACTAAGCTGACACATGGTTTCAGGGTTCAGGAGAGGAACTCTTGCCTACTGCTGCCGTTCCATCATAGGTGGTCGAAGAAACATATTCAATTCCAGGGTTTTGATGCTCTGACGGAAAACTGGCCTCCATGTTGAGGTGAATATACCACTAGTGAAACAACTGTGATACCCTGCTGTTTGTTTAATTAATTTATTTTCTTATTGTTGCCAGTTATTATAGTTTATATTTTGTTGATTAGTTTTTAAGTTTAGTTTAAAAGCTATTTAGTTTTATTTCATGGTTTTCATTAGGAGCCCTAGCCGAAGGATACCGGGTGGAATTAGCAGTTCTTGTTTTAAATTATGACTGCTCCTAATTGTTTCATTTATCCAGGTGCACCTGAAACACATGACAGAAGTTTGAGGTTAGTTATAGTCATGAGTCTTTTTTTTATTTGTCACATTTGTCAGGCCAATAGTTCTTAAACTGACAGGAAGGTTCTTATCTTGGTTGAAGATGTCTTTGTTTTTTTTTTCAACTCTGTGTTTTGGTGATGACTTTCAAATTAGTGAATGAATCAGAGCACACTATCCACGTTGGTGATGACTTTCAAATTAGTGAATGAATCAGAGCACACTATCCACGTTGTTCTTTTTTTCCCCTTCAGGTTTAGTTCTGATCCGCGATCCCGTTCCCCACCATGGGTGCTCGCTTCCTAATTGTCTACATTGGGTGTGCGAACGGTGATGTGCGGTTTCAGAACGATCCTTCATGAAAAACATATCAGTAAGCATCCAGATTTACCTATGTTTATACAAGTCGTTCAGAAACACGATCTGAAAAGTTTTAGTATTAAATCATGTAAATCCTCAATATTAAATGTATTTTAGAATTAAACTGCGTTTAGATGCTAACCAAACATATCCCTAAATTACAACATATTAGAGGCAAAACTCAACGTAATTTTGCTAGCGCATGTCGTCATTGTCAAGCATTATTTATTCAAGTCGTATTTTTGTAAATTTTTTTATATATTAAATATATTTTAACCTATATTTTATTGTAACTTGGTCAATTTGTTATTGCTGATTTGATCTTACATATTTACGTGATGTATATTCAATATATATCATAAACTTGTGTTCAAGTTTTCTAGAATTTTAATAATAAATGTATCTTTCATTCAAAGATTTAAACATTAATATGTGCGTGGTGCGTATAACAGGCTTCTGTTTACATGAACAATATAAAGTCTTTAATTTACAGGTATATCCCTTCGGCAGTAAATACATGAAAAAGGCCAATGTAAAATGTTTCAATAATTCTCAGACGCAGAGTCGTGATGAGATATTCACCACTATAGAACTCATCTTTGTGGAAATAAAGCTTTGTGCAAAATGTAAAATTCTACAGACAATTCCTTCCCAAACATTTTTTCGGACGGTTGTACTGCATGGGTTGCTTCATCGAATTGTAAAATGCAGCAGATTATGTCATGAATTTCTCGTTGCCATAATTGTTACCCATAAGACCAACGTGAATAAGGGTTAGCCGACCCGTAACCTAAATCAATTAAGTTACATTCAGCACTATCGAACTCAATGTTCCTTATATGTAAATTAATGTTCGTGTGAAATTTTTAGTCTCTGATTCAGTTCGTCCTCGAAGTATTTTGCAGAAAGAAAGAAATTATTTGTCCACCACCTCCACTGATAGGCTTCACTAATGCTCAGTCTATAATAATATATAGAATATAAGGATATTACCCATATTTCCTAATAAAGCATTATAAATGTGCTAAGAAATACATGTATTGCATATATGTATTGGAAATACATATATGTATTGAACTTCATACAAAGTAAGTATTTTTATGCCTAATTAAAATGTATTTTATTGTTAGAAAAAGGTAAGTGTACACCACAACACATGTCGTGTAACAAACTTAGCTGTAACAAAGTTCAAATACTTATATCTCATTTCATTTTATAAATGTCCTATGATGAGATGTACATACGATTACAGTGTAAATGGTGGAGGGTGACATCAATAGCGACGTGGAATGATGTGATATTGCAAGAGAACCCCCAAGTTGTCACTTTGTAAATTACTTAAATTTTTTATCGGTATGATTGCCTTATCGGTACCATCTGTAACAATAGTACCGTATGAAAAATATTATTTATAGATTGGTAATTATAAATGATAGCTAATTTTAATGTTATCTGTTTCACACCAAAGCGAAGCAGTACTTAGATAACTATATTTTTAAAATACATCGGTATCGCTATAGATTTATCTTTAGTGAACAGATGTTAAACTGAAACTGTCAATAAAGTTCAGTTGTCTGAACAGGCGAGTTGTGGGGGCGGAGCCTTCTAGTGATTAGCTGAAGCTTAACTAACCACAAATTACTTGTGATCCGGTTGGTACCTTTTAAACAATTTCCGCTATCTTCTTTGTTGAAGTTATTTCAGACCTTGATTATTTCTAAAGTTTATCTCATCCAAAGGTACAAATAGTAAGGAATTGTTGCAGATACTTTAATTTTATTAAAATCTATTGCATATTTGGCCTTTAAACTGTTATGCTATTGCTATTGCTGAAATTTTCAAGTCTTATTGTATCTTTTGACATATGTATTCTCAACCATTAGACATTATCAGAAAAAATGTTTTTAAAGAACTAAAGGTCATGAATTATTGAGGTAGAATCCATGCGATGTATAGCTATCGAAAAAGAAATGGAAAAAATTAAAGTAGCTGGAAAGCGATTACCCTGATACAATTATTTGTCTTAAAACCATTATGTAATAACCTGTAAATATTAATACGGGGTAAATAAAATAGCCACAACTATTATTAGAAAATAATCTAATGTACATTAACTTTTAAACCTTTGTATTTGTAATTGCCTATCAAATTACAATTATGTAATTCATTACAGTCATATTAATCGTATTTAGTGATTTAGAATGATACTAATGGAACACAAAATAATGTTAAATAATTAGCTTCTTAAAATATTAAATCTTTTTTCGGTTTAGTTATAAATAGGGTTTTGATGACGTCATGAAGCCATAATGAGCGCTGCCATGTGTTTCTTCTATATAATTATTGTTTTCTAGACATATAGGGCTTGTGACATTCAATACATAGAACATGCAACATATGAAAAAGTTTGCCTTACGGCAATTTTTTTATATCGAATTTACATATAGATTGTTAAAACGAAGAAATAAAACTTTAATACAAAATATGTCCTATCAGTGTAATGTGATTCAAAGATGGAAGATTCTAAAGATGTGTGGAATTTAAAGCAGGAAATGAGAATGAAGAATACCTTCTTGTCTGGGAACCGTCACACTTTCGTTAAAATCTGAAATGTGGTGGGGGCCACGGACTTAAGAAACCCATCTATGACAACATACATGTTTTCTAATGTATTTCATGTACCGCTCACACATGATTCTAGTTATCATTCCTAAACATTCATTAATGTCAAACTCCTACGATTTAAGATCGCTTTTAATATGACGAATTGATTTCTTTAAAGTTATCTTGAGTGAATTATTTCCAAAATAATCATTATAAGAACATTGCATGATTACATGTTACATTGCATGTTCTGTTGTTTCTTCTACTTCTTGCGTGAAATCTGAGCAAAGTGAGATAAAATGAAGTAGTTTTTTAATTAATGTCTTATTGGTAGACGCATGGCTTATTCTTAATTTACATATGTTGACTTTATATAATGTGTACATCATATCTCTCGAATATTTTTATACCATCGTGCTTTAGAGGAATATCAACTTTTGAAAATTTAAAATAAGCAGACATTTTATAGTATTAAAGTATCAGCTTGGAACAGTGATAACAATCTAAACAGCAGTAGGATACGCACTGTTTTATTGACAGCTGCAAACCGGTGCTACCAACAGTAGAAACGTTTCATTATTTAATCTATTTACCGCCATGCCAAGAATAAGAAAGCAGTTTTAGCATCATCTAGAATGCGGTACTGAAAGTTAATTAAAGTGAGGTTGAAAGGCATGTTCAGTGACTGATGAGATAGTAATCTTTCACTGCAACGCCTGGCACTCTACACGGCGCGGCGGTGTTGCCATATCGCTTCTTACCATCAGCTAATTTCGCTATGACGTTGATAGTAGACACGTACTGTCTGCTTAGTGTACATGTTGTCTTCAAACTAGTTAAATTAAAAATATTTATCAATGTTGTACGTAACCTAATGGTATTTACTTATTCCAAAATATTTTGCGATGCATCAGTCATTTTCAATGAATATTAAACAGTCATCAATATTAACGCGAGGCGTTAAAGGGCAGATTTAGAATCTGTCAGGTTATTTTCCAGAACGCTTCTTTGGTATACATTATTTTAGTAAAACTTAGCCGGATGTACCAAAGGTAATCAACAATAAATGCGTAAACATAACGTAATTTACTGAGCGTCCCTGCCATTCCAGGTATTGGACATATTTAATTCACTTCAATACATATGAGACAAAACGGAATTAGAGGAAGGTTCATGCCTCTCCAGGAGTTTAGCTAAACGTTAGTAAATATTTTCAACCTATAAATAATCATATTTCAACAATCAAGCAAAAAACTAATAATTTTAAATAATTTAAATCAACCTGAATACAGTAATATACTTTTAATTTTTTACATTCGCTCATAAGATATCAGTAAAAAATACATTAGAGATTCATTTTCAAAGTCGGTGGCTTGATTTGTTTGCAGTGCACTCTTGTGTGATAGCATCAATAATAATCAGTCGTCTGTATAAGCGAGTTAAAGGACGAGCTTCCTCGTGATTGGCTTAAGATTAATAATCTTTTGCTCACTGGCACTTTTATTATTTAACAATGCAATGAAACTTATGTCTATGAAATAAAAAGAGAACGTATCATGTGGAAAAATATCTCGGGAAAAATTTATCTTTATAGTATAAGTTTGGCACGGGACTTCACTTACACTGAGGTTATACTGAGACACACTTATAAACAATTAGGTTTGTGGTGGTGCGGGTTCATTGAAGCCTGCCAACACAGACTATAGATATATCTATGCTGTCTTCTAGTAAACGGACACGATTTCTATTTTGCCGCGAGGATAGAGCTACGAGATCTTTTCTGTGGCAATGTCAGTATGTCTCTTTGCTACAGAACGTGGTATATCTTTTAAATTATGTAAAAAAAAACCTCAGTGAAGCTTGCTACACACCACTCCTTGGTGTGGCTTACTCCTACCTTGCTCATCGCCGAGAACAACACCTTGTCTGACGATGTTCGCAGTATTAAAGCCAAGCTTTTGTTGTCGTCTGAGTCCAATGAAAAAAACGATTTAACTATAAAAAATCTCAGTTATAAGCTAGATTTACTAACTGCCTGAACTCAGTGTAAATAGTATTAGTGACAAAAAATGTAGTTTTCTTTACAAATGGGTTGAGGAGCATATTATTTCGGATTATTTTTCAGCTATTGTTAATAGTGTGAAAGGTAGAGATGAAATTTTATTGTTTTAAACCCAGCTGTTTCTCATTTGTTAAAAGTTGGTACAACCTGAGGCGATTAATGACACTTTGTCCAACTCCACTTTCAATAATGCCAAGTATGTATTTCTTTGTGTAAATAACAGTGTTGATAAGCAGAGAGCTGACTCTGGAACACACTGGTCCCTTTTATTTATTGATCGAGGTGTATGTCAGCTTACCACATTGACTCTGTTTTGGGTGTAAATTTGAGCTCAGCAGTAAACATTTAAGAAATTTAAATGTACCTCAATCTAGTCTAGTAGAGATCAAATGTCAACAGCAGGCGAATGATTTGAATGTGGTCTCAATGTAATTGTCAATGCCAAAATTCATTGTTAATTACTATTGTTCTCCTAGACGTAAGGAAGAATTCACTGATTGGTTTCTATTGTAATGTTGTAACTTTACCTGACTGTCCATCACCTGCCCCTCAACTCTGTCATACCTTCGAGCACTCCTTTCTCACAACCAGTCGCAATCATCCCCCCCTCAGTTAGATAACAATACTCATACTACTAGCTGTAAAGTTGACACTGTAAAACTTGTTAGATGTAAAGGTGACAAGTGGAAACTTGTAAAAATCAAATTCAAAGCGTAAACGATCTAAACAAACAAAACTTCCTCGGCAAGAAGTGTCAATCGAGTGCGGGAATAAATATTCTGTCCTGAGTGTAATTGATGTTGACGACTGTACAGAGTTAAACACGACCCCCTGGTGTATGCGGGACTTCTAAGCCAGCTAAGGAGCTCTCAGTTATATCTCATTCCTCTGTCTCTGTAACAGATCGAAATCAGCCAAAAGAGAAAAACATACATGCAAATAAAAGTAAATGTTAGCGATAGCCCCTTGACTGTTAATGATATTTCATGTAATGAAAACCTAAGTTGTAATGAGTTTACCTTTAAAATCATGTTTGATTATTGGTGATTCGTTATTGAGATACTCGGGCAAGCAGTGTTCCGACTCAGGTGCTACAATTGATATGAATCCTGGAGCCAGAATACGTACAATAAAGCAGAAACTTATGTCTTATCTAAATGAAAAAAGCCTAAGGTTATTTATTTAAATGTTGGCACTAATGATGTACCCTTGTGCTATAATGGTGGACCTGGTTATAACGGGGGGTGTGGCAAACGTTTAATTCTAGATTCTATGGCAGATCTTTTGTATACTGTTAAAACTAAGTTTCCCTACTTCTAAGGTATTTTTAAATTGTATTCCAATAAGGCGTGATTTGAAGTATGGTACTCTGTGCATGTTGAATGAGCAGATATAGTTGATGTGTTTCAACTTTGGAGTACAGTATGTTGATTTAAACTTTTGCTTAAGACTGCGTCACCTTGCAAGGGATGGTAGACATCTGAATAAGGAGGGTAATTTTATACTGGGTTTCATAATGCATCAGATTCTTTGTAAGATAAAATGCTCCATAAGGACGAAACACAATCCTTTGAACCAGGTACACCTGAACCTGATACTCCTACTACTGCTCCTGAAACTAAACCTTATACACCTGAACCCGAACCAGATACTCCTGCTCTCACGTCGGGAAACGATTCAACGCCTCATCCCAATCCCCATCTTAGCACTACGTGACTTTTCCCCCGTTGCTTCTGCCTAGGACTTCAGTCCAGGTGATGTACGCAACGGCTTTCATAATAGCTCCCTGAATGTCCTTCATCAGAATATACGGGGTTTAAATTCTAATTATGAAACTCTCCAGCTTTTCATTCAGGAAGAAAATCCATGGTGGTGTGTATTAGTGAGCATCACGTTAACCAATTCGGCATTTTGCAATTGGATGGTTATGTGATGGCAAGTTCGTTCTGTAGATCCGGAATGGAGAAGGGTGGAGTTGCTCTCTTCATTAAACCAGATGCTTCCTTTTCCCTTATTGATGTCTCTAACTACTGTGTTGAAGGTTTCTGTGAATTGGTGGCCATTTCTGTTGAGCTAGGCAGTGGAAAACTTTATATAGTTGGGGTATATATGACCCCTCCCTTAATTGCAAGGAGGTCTTCTACAAAAATATTTATGATTGTCTTTCACAGGTTATGAAAGGGAGTGCAAATACACAATTGTCCTGGGCGATTTCAATATTGATTTAGCGGGTTCTGTCCAACGACTCCAAAACTATACTAAACGATATGCTGTCCTTTGGGTCTTCGCCAAACCATTCGTTCGTATACACGAGAGTTTAAGAAGTCTAGGACCCTGATTGATCATATATACACAGATATACCTGATCCCTGTTTTTCGAGCTCTGTTTATAAGTGACCATCATGCACAGGCTGCAATTGTTGGCTCTCAATCATCTTCAAAGTCATCCCCAGCTCTTTTCCGCTACAACTGTGTTTTCTCAGAGGAAAGCATTAGTCTCTTCAAATATTACTTGAATAAGGAAAACTGGGCTGATTTGTATTCATTGACTGACTTAAATGCAAAGTTTGAGCTGTTCTTGAGTCACATTGACTATTATTCCAACGTTTTGTTTCCCCTTGGTCAGGGAGAAAGGTCCCCTTCCAGAGAGTAGGGACAAGTGTAGGATTAAGCTAGATGGTGATGCAATAAGGGTTAGGGAACAGTTAAGATCCTCTTACTTGGAATCGAAAGATTTGCCTTCTGTCCACCCCCTTAGGCAAAGATATCTTGGCCCTCAAGAAGTTGTATCGTAAGCTTATTCTGAAACTCAAGTCTGATAGTGTGGCTAAGCGGCTCAGAACGTCATCTAATAAAAACCAAAACACTTTGGGGGATCGTTAAATCAGAGTCGAGGTTCACATGACTTTAACAAGTACCAAAAACCAGAAATCAGGAATAATTTAGGAGAGGTTGTTAATGATCCCTCAGAAGTGTGTAATAATTTTTCAATGATTATTTTCTTAATGTGGGTGATAAGTCCAACAAGGTTCCGCCTAATATTAGCTCTTCTGCCTTGAGCACATGTCCTCTGAATTCGTTTTTTATTGTCGCCTAGCTAATCCTATGGAGATTGCTGAGTCGGTTCGCAGCCTAAAATCAAAGAATTCCGCTGGTTCAGATGGAATATCATCTGCTTTGTTGAAAAACGTAGTCTTAGAGCTGGCAGAGCCACTCAGTGAATTGAAATTAATCATTCATTTTCAATGGGTATATTTCCTGACTGTTTGAAACTCGCTATGGTCACCCCCTTTGTACAAGAAAGGCTGCAATCTGGACTGTTCAAATTACAGGCCGATTTCTGTAGTTTCAACCTTCTCTAAAGTTGTAGAGAAAATAGTATTAAAAAGGCTTTGGAGTTTCCTACAGCACAACAAGCTGATGTTTCAACATCAATATTGGGTTCACCCAAGGGAAAAGTACTGTTGACGCAATGTTCTGTGTCGTGCAGAACAATTGTTGATACTATTGACTCGGGTAACCGTCTAGTGGCTTATTTTTTTGATTTAACTAAAGCCTTTGATTTAGTTGATCACGTTCTTCTTCTAAATAAATTGTCTATCATGGGGGATTAGAGGTGTCGCACTTCAGTGGTTTCAATCATATCTGGTCAAAAGGGCACAGTTTGTTAAGGTGAGTTCTATTAATGCGTCAAATAACATCTGCAATAGGTTTTCCACGACAGGAACTATCAGCAAGGGCGTGCCCCCAAGGTTCAATTTTGGGCCCTGTCCTTTTTTTAATCTTTATCAACGATCTTTGTAAGGGCTTAACTGTGCCAAACTTGTGCCTATATGCAGATGACACGTCACTAACGTTTTCTAATTCCTCCAGAGATCACCTGGAACTCGACACATTCTTAGAAGGGGAATGCACTTGTTAATTGGCTTGAGCAAAACAGTCTTCAGGTAAATGTCTCAAAAACTACACTCATTGAATTTTCAATTAACAGCCATTCAAGCAAAAGTTTGCTCAGTATTCATTTGGGTGATAAAGCTGTTTTCTCAGAATGCTCCGTAAAATTTCTTGGCCTTATTATTGACTGCAATTTGTCTTTTCCATCTCCACATAGAGCATGTATGTAGGAAGCTGAGTCAGGGTATTTTTGTGCTCAGAAATCTGGCTCGTTTCGCATCAACTGAAATTCTTACTGCTACTTATTATGGCATCATCTATCCATTCATATTTTACGGGGTTTCCATTTGGGGTTCTGAAAGCACCAAAACTAAGTCTGTGTTTAGGCTTCAAAAGAAAGCTTTAAGAATAATTTGTCATGTCCCATCCAGAACCTCATGTGCTAACCTTTTTTCCTCCAACAAACTTTTAACTTTTCCTTCCATTTATATTCTGGAAACCTTAATCATTTCTTCATAAAAACTTTCACCTTTTTAATAGATTTTTTCCGACTCACATGTATGGAACAAAGAAGTAAACCCAGATGCATTATGAATATCCCGCCACAACTCCACCTCATTTTTTGAAAATCATTTAAAATATTCAGCAGTAATTCTTTTTAACAGTCTTCCATTAAGCTTAAGATTAGTCCAAGATTACACAGTTTTTAGAAAAAAAATTGAAATGGTTGTTGATCGAGAAGGCTTACTATTCTGTTAAGGACTTTTTAGCTGATAAGATAGTGTAAACTTGAAAAAGTAAAATTATTTTATTGAGAGACATTATTATATTTTGTTATGATTTGTTGACAGCATATACATTGTTAACTCTGTCTACATGCTGAATAAAAAAAAAAAAAAAAAAAGATGAATTAGAAATCGTTTAAACATTATTCAATTCCAGCTAAGATGGATCCCAAAGGACTTCCATAGGATGTTGGAAGTGGAAGGATTAGCATCGCGTACTTAAAGCAGATACAGTTCTCGCTTATGCTACATTGCAACTTGTAGTTGTACTACACACGTTGGAAGTGAAAGAGTTAGGATCATGCATTAATAACTAGTAAAGATAATAAAACTGTGCGTTTGCTCTTTTCTTTACAGTAAAAATGTCAAACAATCAATTGTGCCAAAACTTTAACTTATTATTGCTTTACTTACTGTTAACTACCATTCTATAATTTTCTATGTTTTGAAACCTTTCGTACACTGGTAACATCCCAATACAAGATATAAAGCCATTAGAGATGAAGTGAAATACTTTTTGCACTGATTGGCATACTTTACTGCAACGGATTTTAAGTTAAATTGGTTACAATTTCATTTAATTTATTTTTCTCTAGTAATAAAACACAGAAAACTACATTGAATACAGCATTGTTTTATTTTTTATGTGTAAAATAAATATAAATGATATTTTATACATCACAATAACCAACAATGTTATTCTAATTTATTATAAATAATAACATGATACGAACAGAGCCTAAGATCAAATTGCATATTTTGGAAACCATCTGACTGGCCTAAAGTAAACTATGATTTTCATTTAACGCCTAGTTATAAATAAATTTTCTAAATATATATAAAACACATTCTTGTACAAATTCTTCAAACGATAAAATAATAACACATCAACATCATTAAAAATAAAATAAAATACAACAATTTAGATTTTCAAATGTTCCATGAAGAAATAATACTGAAATAAAAATAACCTACTAACACTCCTAATTGGTTTTTTAGCTGAGCAATTTAAACTCTTAAAGGATTAAATATAACTTTAGTATGTACAATGATTAAGTGGAAGCTGCAAATACTAATACAAAATCTCACATTACAGCTGTAGGTTTAAGTATGATTTATAAAACCCTTGATTCTATATTTAAATTAAATTTAAACGTTACATTTTGAAAATTGTATTTTTGTAACATTTAAAATAAAGCTAACGATTCTCATATTCTAAAGACATATTATTACTCCTTCAAACTGATTTGATAGACAGAAAATCTGTCTAGAAGTATCTCTGAGCAAATCTCGACTCCCGACACAAACGGAAAGCTCCCTAAGCGCGTGCGACGTATGATTTTATACCCCCCCCCCTCTTACCAATCCCCCCAAACTGACGTTGTTATATTTGCGGTGGAACTGATTGACATGCTGCCGAAGTCAGCTCAGACCTGACATTATTCGATACTCACTATTTGAAACCTCTCCGATAAAAACATTTGTTTTATACAATTCTTACCTTGATTTGAGCTACAAAAATGCCTTAAGAATCTGCATAAATTTAGATATTATCTAAAACATTTTATTTAGTATTATCAGTTAATGATTTAATAAAGAGTTTTTAATCCAAACTTGAAAACATTTGATAATTTGATATCTTTTTAAATTAATGTATAACCTTTGATAAAGATTCTTTGAGCAAGTGAACACTTTTAATCCTATCTAACTAATAATGAAACAGTGGTACTTTGATATTATCCAGAGGCTAATGTTTTTTGGAAATTTAATCCTACCAGGGACCTAAAAAACTACAATATTAAAAAAGGGCATAGGTTTTATTGTAATTTTTTTTGCTTGTTACAACATTTACATATCATTACGACGTTATCTTTTTTATTTGCCACCCAAAAAGAAAAGATGTCGGCAAAAATTAGATTACTCTGTCATTACGTAATACTTTTTAATATGTGATATATTTAGGTTTAAATTAGGGTATCATAAATAAGTTACTAGTACCAAAGATAAAAGTAACCATTACGGGTGCTCACGTGATCTGAGCTTGAATTTGGGTATTATCTCGAGGGATGTTTTCTTTGAGCCGGAAATGTGCGTGCCATCACTGATGGCCATGGGCATTTGCGATCGGTACTTTCCTGACTTCAGATCACGTCCCAGACCGTTCAATATTTCCGACGTAAGATCATGTTGCACGTTCTGTCACTTCTATCTAAAGAAGAAAAACGTCAACATGAGCGCTCTTAGATATTAAATTTAACTTTCTATATTTATAACACGTACGTATGTATTTACCTACCTATATATCCTGATAACACATAGTAGATAGATATAAAGTGACCTCCTTCTGGCCGACATTGCTTCATTTTGGAAGGCAGAAAACAATAACTGATCTTCAAAATTATATGTAATTTTCACAGAAAAATAAATTAAATCTGTCCTTTATAATAATGTAGTAATGGCTCTGTAAGAAAAATTCTTCTAAAAATAACGGACTGCGGATAATACCAAAGTGCCAATAAAGTCTCCAATAAAAAGTTATATTTTATGCGAGGACTTTCTAAACATGCATTGGTTAAAGATCCTGTTGATTTCTTTACCGGAACTTAAAATATTTATTTTTATTATATTAAACCTATATATGTTTGAAATACTTTTTACACATATATAGAAATATTTTTGAAAAAAAAAAAAAAACTGGAAGCAACAGTATACTTACAATCCCAAATCATGACTTTATTTAATCCACAATGAGTTGAATATTAAGCGTTTAAAGTAATAAAAAATTACGGAATGTTTGTTATTAATTATAATGTCTCGAAAAATAAACCTAAGTTAATTCCTTTAATAATCCATTAAAATATAAACTGATTGTAGTGCATTGAAAATTATTCCTCAATAAACTCGCATAGGTCTATGCGTCAGATTAGGTTTGATATATAATGCCCGTTCAATAATAGTGCATATTTCACACTTAAAAATGAGCGAGTTAGAAAAGACGTTTGCCACTGTCCATCTGATTTAGGATTTACTGCAAATAAATATAATATTGATGCTACCGTATTTAAAATTAGAGGTATTTTTATTAAAATCTGTACTACACTATAATTAAATTTTTATTTCAAATACATTAGGAATATGTTTATTGCCTAGAGTAAATATTTTAAATTTACGTAGAAAAATTCCGTTTCAAACAGTAACAATCGGTGACTGTGTTAAAGAAAAATGCCATATACACTGCACAAGAGGTAGGGTCGATACAGCATACAAAACTGTTCAAAGGCACAGCCTACACCGAGGAGCGAGGGCTTTAATGTAGTGAGACCTCACTTCATCTTTTCTAAAGCTTTTTCTTTCCATGCTTTAGGTGAGATAATAATTTTAATGAGTGTCTTCCACCAGAAGAGATAGGGACCGTTCAATGAAACGGTTACACACTCTCCTCATGATGAGAGTGAATATTAATCTGCAATCTATAATAGGAAAGTTGGTTTTCAGTTTATAACTAATTTAATGCTCTCAAACATAGAAAATCGCTTAATTATTAATAAACATTACAACGATATCGGTGTTACTTATTCCTTCTGACGAAGCTTTTATGACGGTATGTGGATGCTTCGTAGTGTTTTGACGGATAGCCTTGAAAAACGTTTTGAGAGGCATGAAAAACTTGATTCATGTCTCTACGTGTGCCTCTCAGCACGTTATCTTGAATCTAAACTAACCTATAAACTTGAAAGTTTGCAAGAATATTCATTGGTACACTAGGAACGGAGAGTTCGATGATGACAACTCCTTGGAATTTTACTAAGCATTAGAGTAACCCGTAACGTTTTTACAATTTTTATAGCTCACCATGGTGGCAACGGGGAAATAGCAGACCAAAATTGTATTTTTATCAAGCTGAAAAAAATCATATGGTTTAAATGTGTGACATTGTAACACATATAGACTTATGAAATGAGTTTTAGCCTTGTAATTTTACTTCTAACTTCAGGAAATCCTGCTACGCTACACGTGGTGTGGCGAAATATCCTTGTTCATAAATAGGTTTACTTTTAATTATTTGTAAATTGTTTGTTTATTCTTGCCTTAGAAAAATATTTTCATAATTAACTATTACTTCTGGTTATTGATCCAAATTTCCAAATTTTAAACGGGTCCATCAAATGAAACGTTTATACTTGTACAAATGTAAACCAAGCCACTTGAGTATTATATCCAATGGAAATCACTATTTTTTTTAACTTATCTGATGTTTACTCTGACAATAGTCAATTACTACTTATACTATATGCATAATCATAATGCAATAAGCAATTATTTATGAAATGAGAAAGGAAATATTAATGATTAGTATAATAATTTTAAAAATCACAATACGCTATTATAATAAGAGTATGGTTATAGGAACGACACAATTCAGGGAAAGTAGCCATCGTGGAGTAATACATATTTAAAATATATATAAAACTGTAAATTGCATAAAATCTTGAGTTTAAAATTTAAAACACTACAGCAAATTTCAGAAAACTGTAAAGAAATTGTATCGTTATTGCGAATGCATAACTTAAACTCAAGCAAAAGCTTTGAATACAAAACATGTTTAAAAGTAAACTTATGTAATTAATTACGTTTTATATTTGATATAAAATGTATTCCTTTAACCACTTTTCTTTTGTAATCTAAGTCTTCTATTACCTCTAACAATTAAAATGTTTTGGAACCAGGAACCCAACAACCCAACTTAACAGATTTTTTTTTTATCCCTTAGTATGTAATGTTGTTTAAATGTTAATAGACTACTAGTTTACGGGCGTAGAATGAACCTAAAATTTAACACTCGTATTCAATAAAGTGATTCTAAAATCCATATTTCACACTTAATGAATAAATAAAGAGGTGAAACTGCCAAACATTTCATTGTAAAAAAGATAATATATAAAAAATATCTCTAATATAATGAGCAGCACAGCATACGTAAAGAATCATAAAATGAGATGCCGTCGACCGCAAAGTACTATAAATAAAAAATAAATATCGTGATTAAAGTTTGTAATTTGACTGAAATATGTTTTTTTGAATAAGTATGCAATATTATATAATTAAATTTAATAAAATGGCAGAATAAGAATACTTAAAAATGTATTTCTAGCTTATGTTTTTATTTGGAAATTATAGTTACCTTTTTAGTGCTGTTGGGGCCTATAAGTATTAGTAAAAACGAGCTATCGTATGTTTACTCGTCATCAATAGTGAGTAACAAACAATCATTTGCTTTCAACATAATTACATGATTTAACTTTGGATCGAAAGGGATAGAAACACATAGTCTTATAAAATAACCATTTTATATATAATATGTTTGATTTTTTAATTTTATAAAACGTTCCGGTAATAAATTCCTGGTGCTGGAGTACAGCATAATATTTACATTTATAGTTCATTTCATTCTCGAGATTTCTTTCGGACAGATAGACATACAGACAATTAAAAAAAAAATACAGAAAAGGTCTTATGAAATAACTGTTCCTTGTAGAAATATACTTAAAGCCTATACATTAAACATTTTTCGACATATCTTGCCGTATGATACATTCACATATTATCTGTTCGTTAAAGTGGTTTTCATGTCAGTGAAAAATCGTACACACTAAACCACTATAAAATGATGTTGCATGTGCTGGGATATTTAGGCTACATATATTCGTATTCCTCAAATATCTGAATTGTTCACGTGTGTATTGCGTTTATTAACTAAACTGTGTATTCTACTTTTTTCCTCCTTGCCATTGGTAAGATAAATGTAAAAGTATTCGTTAACGATCAGAGAAATTCCATTGAGTTATCATTCACCATCATCAAACTCGGTGTTCCTTATAAAAAAGTGAAGCCTTATGCACAATTCCTAGTCTATAGGTCAGTTCGTTTTCGATATGTAGTGCGGACAGACAGACAGACCGACATACAAACATACAGAGAGAAATTATGTATTTCAAGGCCTACGAGTGATAGGCTTAATTAGACAAAGTTATATCTGGATAGATCACCACCTTAGGAACACTAGATATTCATTTTCACCTCATAATTCGGATGACTGAGTTTGATTCGGTTAGGGGTAAAGCTGACATAGTCTAATTTGAGGTTTTATGCGACATAAAAGGGAATGGTTGAGCGGCAACCCAAGTGCCTTTTCCGCAACAAACAGCCGGGACTTAAATGAGAGTGGGAGCGTAGCGAAGCCAGCTTGTTATAAATCTTGTTGTTTTGCAGAAAGGAGAGACAGGCTTTTGTAAACAATATGTGCTGATTTAGTTGGCATCTTTCTTTGAAGGGAATAAAATAATACGGATTAATAAAAAATGTACCTTTTAAGAAGAAAAATATGAGTTCCATATGCAATGTCTGAATAAATATTTTTAGTAAAGTTAGATAAAATAGCTTATGTCTTGCAATTCACAACAATGATTGTATATCCCGGGTAGTGCAGGTATACCATTAAATTGGTCGTGCTCCCTCTAGCATTGGCAGAATTTGTAGAAAAAACCGTTGGGATGCTAATAACATTGAAAGGTAATTAATGTATTTTTTGGTGTTTGCTTATTTGACGAAGATTTTTAACAGGCTAAATTTTTTTAATTAAAATAAATAATATAATTATATTTTTAGTTTTATTATATTTGTAATAAGGTGTGAACAATGAGTAGTATCTTCAGTTTAACTACTTCTAGAGATAATATTTTTATAAAAGTACAAAATTGCCGGTAGCGGCAAAAATAGGCATTTCTCGACATTATGTTCATATGAAATGTTTTGTTTTAAATCAGCCACAGACGTGTTTGACACTCTTTTCTACACAACCTTTGCATATGTAGTACATAATAAAAAGGCAAGTAGGAGATAACAAATCTGTAAAAGACCTATAACTGAAACTAATACAATCACCGTTAAGAACACTTTGATCTGATTACTAATAAAAATCAACAGTTTCATATGAAATAGTAATAAATCTTGCGTTGTATCCGAAGTATATTTAACAGTAGGCGGAGTTGTAAGCTTACTTGGCAGTCAGTAATATTTGCTGTTCAAACAGTCCAATCCTTTGAAGTGCCTAGAAGCCTAAAATAGGAGAGAAGTTGGCTTCTCTTGTTTGCCGTAGAGCTCTAAAGCAATACCACACGAGAAACGTTCAAGTACCGATTGGAACACGTTGAAAACTTTTCATTGCTTAGCTGAAATTTGAATATCACAGGATCAAACAAACCTATTGGAATGTATCCGGAAATTGTAATTGGTTGAACATTCACTCTGGACAGTGGCAAACGTTCTTTACAAGCTGCTTTTTGTCTCCCCGCAAGAAATTGAGCTGTACACTTTAAATAGTGTATAAATCTTCATTTGTATACAGGCATGATCGAGTTCAATGATGGTACATGTCCCTCTATAGGATTGGCGTGAGCGTTATCAAAGACTAACAGTTCAATGGATGTCTCGAAAATGGACATGTTTGGATAGGTAAGATCATGTTTAATGCTTATGCTTCCCCCCATCGGGTTTTACTGAGCGTTAGTGAAGGGCGTTATAAAATTATTTCTCTGTCTGATTATATGTCAGTCTCTCTCTCAGCAGGATGTGTCAAAGTTGTGTGAGACCGAAATGTGCATATATAATCAACGAAACACGTAATTTAACATATTTTTTGCCACAAACTAATCTATACAGTAGAATGAAAATGTTGCATTTTTGAAAATGTTATTAAATTTAACATTTGTGCATAATTTAAACTTATATAAAGTTAGTTTGGTAATTGATAAGGAAATTAATACTCCAAGGTAACAGAAATAGTTTTCTACTCACCCCCAATTTCCAAAATAATAATAATGTATCCTGCAATAAAGGTTGGCATTTTATAGACAAAGAATATAGTTATAAAATGTTTTGTGTAGCCCTAATAGTATGTGGCAAACATTGTACAATCGTGTATTATACTTCGATGAGAGAAAACTTGTTCCATATATTTTTTCATTTTTAGGAAAGTAAAAATCTAAATGAACAATGTTTTTATGTATAACCCAATCAGCTAAAGGTACACAGACTTATTAAATATTATTATCAAAATATGTGGCATGTAAGCGTTCCCTATTAAAAATATGCTTAAAACTTCATAATCTATTACAAATAGCACATCGAATCCTGAATGATAATTTAAACGCTTCTGAATCAGGAAAATATGTGTTAATGTTCTTCCTTTATTATTTAAATTACTATTTTACTTCACCTAAAATGTTTAAATGTTACTTATTTCTCAGAATGTAAGCTCAAGATCAATGCACTAACGAACGGCTAAACTTTACATGTTCATGTGTTGGTTTAGATAGCCTTTCATCTTCAGATGTGTCATAGGTTACGTACTACTTCAGAATAATTCTGTTCAGTAGTTCTTGAAGTATATCGCACAAAGTTTAGAGGACGCTCTACAGTTATCTCACGTCTCGAAGTTTTACAAAAGTCTTAACAACTTCAGTAACCAAAAAATCAAACAGATTTGTTCCTTAAATTTTTCATAATTAATCATGATAATTAAGTTTTATTTAAAATGCATAAAACTTAATATTTAATAGGTCTGTATACCCTTAGCTGATTGAGCTTTATAAAACACCGTTCTTGCTGTCTAAATATGTCATGCTCTATATATTAATAATTCTCTGAAATGGCCAATTAAGAATAAATTTTCAATTTTCGGACTGTACCCTTTTGAAATAATGACAGTGTTTTTGAATATAATTTTGTTTCCTGTCATAAAAAGTCGGTATTATTATTTATTATAGTATTATTTATACTTTCATGGAAGAGAATATTATTTTAAAAGCATGAACAAATAATTGTCGATACATTTGACACAGAAAAATATTCTTGTGAAACAAATAATTTATTGTATAATCTTTCCTAAAATACTGAAATGTAGGTTATCTTGTAGTAAAGCGAATGTCAGAATAACATCCAACTTTCTACCATATATACTACTACTTCGTCAATAACGTGTATACAGGTTGTCATTCTTAATTTGAACACCATTTGGAACTATAAATCTAACAGCAAACCTTTTAATGTTTTTAGAAACATTTAAACATATGTATATCAAACCTTTAAAAAAAGTAAAATTGCTTTAATATGGTGTCCTACTTAATTTTTCTTAATGTATTTTGATATTTTTGACAGTAAGACATTTCATTTCGGAATCTATTTTTACTTCTATTTTTCGGAATTTATTTTTTTTATTTTTTTTTCGGAGTACTTATGTTTTCTTAGTATATTTATTAAGGCTTCCTTAATGACGAAGATAATAAATCAAACGTGTTGAGCTACCTATGGGTTTTAAGGTTTAGATGGTAATACAGCTAATAATGCTAACAGATATATAAAACTTCATCACCCTTAAATAACTATATAACAGACTATACTAACTTTCCATTAGACGGCATTCTTGTGACCATAATTCCAAATGTTGACTTCAGTATCTATCAATATTTCAAACTATTCATTTTACATAGTAAAAGAATGGTTTAAAAATTAAAAAGTTTTATTAAAGGGTAAAGTTGATAAAATAATAATATGAGGCTTAAAAAAGATAGACATTTTAATTTTACTGTACACTGTTTTTACAAAACGTTTCACTTTCCTTACTCTAGTGATTTTATACTTTGTGAAAAAATAACGTACGAACCTACAAGAAATGTTTACTTAGGGGTGTATATATATATATATATATATATATATATATATGTGTGTGTGTGTGTGTGTGTGTGTGTATATATACACACAAACACACATATACATATATATGTATTGTATATATAATGATTCTTAATACGTATTTAATATATGTATGTATATATATATACACACAAATCGGTTGGTTTGATATGTATATAATATTTTTATGTGATTACATAAACTGCTGAACATTTTAAGCCACATACTTTTTAGACATCGGACAACAAAGAGGCCCGCCTCTTTACTAACATTATCTTACTAACATATATCTACGAAATTAATGCACGCAGGTATTGTATCAACAATGTAAATGAAGAGTAGTGCTAAAACAGTTATTATTTCAGGTATCTATCTACTTTAAAAGTATCCTCTGAAATAAATAAGAAAATCTATATTAATATGTATATGATAACTTACTACAAATGTCTAGAATACATATAATACTTTTATTTTACTCCAACCAACTACTTTTTCATAATGCTCCGTTTATATTAGATGCACATATATTGTTTTATAACATAACAATAATATTATAAAATAACTGTTATAATGATAATTATATTTTTTCATAATATCATGCTATATCATTTATAGGGTAAGCCAAAAACTTAAACTTATGTCAATGTTCCTGAAGAATAAATTATCGAAACTAATAAAAATATGTGAGTAAAACGTCCAATAAAGATTTAGATGAAATCTATAAAAATTTATACTAACTAATAAATGGAAGTAATTATAATGTAACAATTTTTTTATTTATTATAAAACACTCTTGCGGTATATTTTAAAAGAAATACGTAAACTTACCCTAAAGTTGAGTGTGTACTTGGATAATTGTAAGGTTTCCATTGAAGCCGAGAAATGAACTACTTATGTTTAAACGGTAAATTAAAATCAAATTTATATCATCCGGGAACATGTCCACACAAGATTTTTGTTACACACTCTAGAGTTCTGTATATTGTTTCTCTATTACAGCAATACAATTGTAGAAACATAATTAATATCTGTAGAAATCTATTTGGACGTTATAGAGTATATACATTTTGAGTGATAATTTTAAAATTTATGTTAATCATGACTTACTTAAAATCATGTTTCTTATAGGAAAAAAAAATTTACTCGTAATAAACGAGTTAGAATTTAGATAAATAAAGAAAAAACTTGTAACAAATAAAATTCAGGTTTGGGTGGGAGAGGAGTTAAATATACTACATTAGAGAAAAGGTGCTTCTCTAAATAACACTATTTATTTCCGTAACCAGATTAATAAAGTCACATTAAAAAAACACATAAATTGTCAAGTCAAAACCTTGGTCTCTTCAAATTTCAAGTTCGTGTTTGCACCTTACTCAGTCTGAGTACAAACTAATATACAACTATAGAAATGTTTAAAGAAAAAAATTTGTTATAGTAGACGAGATAGCACATTTTTTAAATTTTTCTCGTACACCAGGTTTCTTAATGACATTTCTTTAAGTGAACTAAATTTTACATAAGCTTGCTCAATCAAAAACCTTTAAAGTTCATTCTGGGGGGTAATGAACACAATATAAATACTAAAAACCCAAAAACTTGCATATTTTGGTTTTACACAACATCCTGAATTATCAATCATTGTTTAGGATTGATTTCAGTGAATTTAGAAATACTTGTCTTATGACAAGTAATGTCCTATGGTTTAAATATATTTCATTGCAACTATGTAACCAGGTACTAATGACAGTGATTCCCAGAGAAGCAATGTGCAGTCCTAATATCCGCTTCGGGTTTAGACAAACCAGACATAGTATAGGCTGTGTAAATGTTTGTTCTAATTGAAAATTAGGGCAGTATAGACTCATGGTTGGACGTTAATTATCACATAGTAACCTTTAAATTAGTAATGAAATTGAGAAAGATTATTATCCATAAAACATTAATTCTTGCTGTTTCAGACCCGCAAATCTAATCTGTGGATACATTAAATCACATTGAAATCCATCAGAGGTGTAGTGACGAAATTCAGTTACGCCACTTAAAAGAATTTATACCTGAGAGGAATCGTACACACTAATCCAGTCCGGGTGTTCTAGACCTCCAATATTGGCATAAATCACAACATTGTTACTGGAAACATGGTCTAGTATTTCGTAAACTAGGAACACTTGCAAAAGCATTTTACTCAATTACTTTTTTTTAAGGTATCAGCACAAGATACTTACGAGAACTTAGCCTCACACTCACACGTACACGCACATACATTTACTGTAATTAAGCAAATTTGTAAATTATCATGTAATTATTGCTGTAAGTTACAACAAAATAATAATTCCCTGTAACTCCTAGTAATAAAGGAATTGGTATTGAGTGAGACACCAATATAAAATCAGTATTCGGACCACATATGTACCTATCAGGCGAAATTTAAATCTTTAACCTGTTTTCAAGCGAGCATGTAAATACACTGACACACCTAAATTATTTGGATTCATATATCAGATACACTAGTTTTGTGCATTAGTCTGTTAGTATTTCTTTAGATATTTAATTATTTTCCAAACGGCAATGTTTTTTGAAATATTAAATATACAACATGAGTTACAATAAATATTTTCTAAAATAAGAGAATAGATTAAAAAATAGTGAAAAACAGGAAATTCATCACATTCGTCAACCATATATGAATGATTTGGAAACAAGTTTAACATGAAAAACAATAATTAAATAAACTATGGATAAATAATACTAAAACATTATAATAAAGTAGCTTGCATAACAATAAGAAGAAGTATATAGACAAATAAATGTGTCTGTAACAATAATAATTGTTTAAACTTAGATATAACTTAATACACAGAAATAACAAACTAAAAAAACTGTAATCGTAACATCAACAATGGTAATACCAATGCAGGTGCAAAAAACTCCAATCATATTATTTTACACGCGTCCAGAAAAGGAAAGAGAAGAAAATGGGCAGAAAAAAAGGAGGTGAAAGCTCTTTGAACTAACCACGCTAAGGGCAAGACTTCACGGACGAGAAACGCACGCCTCCTATGATTCTTCAAACAATGTTGTCTTTGACTGATGATTTTCTTAGGACTACTCAATTTTCCTTGGATTTTATTCACTGATATATTGCCCATAAATGAATATAATACACATGCTAAAACTTGTTGGCTTCATTAATTTCATTAAATTATCCATTTTTATTTTTTATTATCCAGTTAGATTTTTACTTAGTTACACTATTCAAATAGTTTAAAAAGTTCTAATCCTTTTTGTACAAAATATATAAATCCGTCAAGGAGTTTTAAAATCAGCGCCTACTAATGACATTATAACAGAAGTTATATAAAGTTTACTTATAGTGATTTTCTGAGACAGTCGTAAAAATATTATTATCCTATGTTAAAGATTATACCCTTTAAACCGTTGTTTTGCGCATTCTCACGAACCACTGGCCTGTGAGAGGATCTTAACAAACGGAATGAAATATAACAATCTATATAGAACAAAGTTGATGATACTGATAAAAAATCATTCAAAACTGATGATAAGTCTAATTAATCGAAACTGCAGCGTCCTAGACCGCGCTACTTTTGCCTCTCTGAAGAGTATTTATTATTTTACATGTATTAAATAAAAACATGAAAACAGCAGTTCTTATCAAATGTGTTAGAACCTGCCAAAATGTTAAATTAACAGCAAATGTGTAGGAGTAAACTGCATATAAGCTAATGAATCAATCGTACAGTTTGGAACAAAGATAATCCACATATCGTTTAACTGCTACCAACATTTCTATAAGTTGAATTTAAACCAATAGTCACTGGTGTATCTTTACTGTAAATAACTATTCGACTAGTACACAAAATTCAATTGTAAAATAATATATAGCCCTATAACTTTAACGAGTATATGACTTAATATTTTTAAACACCTTAAGTTTCATTTTCATAAATATTCTCTTTATAAAAGTGTTTTGTTTGATATGTGTATATATTTATCAAACAAGTCATAGCCATACAGTATTTCAATGAAAACAGTCATTGATATCTTTAATGCATTTTATACAACTGTGTTATACAACTGGAATTTTTATGATATTCTACCTATATTTATAGGATGTGCATGTGCTGCATAAACGTTATATTTGAACCTTCTCTTGATATTTAAATAGTAGTAATTTACAAGGGTACATTCTAAACATAGAATTTTCGTATGGTGATGGACAAGTGACAATAAAACTTTAATTTCAACGAAAGTTAAGGAAATAGAAAAAAATCTTGTTACAAGAAAGGAGATACCAATCCGCTTTTCTGCTATACAATCCATTACAATATGATTTAATTAAATATACAGTATGGTGTAATTTAAAATAAACTTATTGAATGTAGTAATTTTTAATATGAAATAAAATTAGATGCATTAATTTTAGATACGAAACAATAATTTATTAAGGTTACTTTAAGTCAAATAATAAAAAATTATGAAATGAAAAGTTTATTTATTTTCTAGTTAGTGTCCCAAACGTTCCTTACACACCATGATATAAAAAGTGCAACGTTTTAAATTTTGTAAAAATACAAGTTTTACACGTTTTTGTTTAAAGAGAACACAAACTTATTATTATTTAAAAAATCATTCACTGTATAGTACATTACGCACAATTTGTAAAGATGTTCTTTTACAGTGAATAGGAGTATATTTAATGTCAAAATCCGAAAAACCCGTCTTTATAGTTTTATAAGTTGATGTACAGCAATTATATTTATAGTTTACAGCGTTCTGTGTAAACAAAACTTTGTGATTTATTCAAAACTAAAAAAATAACAAGTTAATGCTTAACTGGGAAACTATAATAATAAATATAAGAAATAAACCACCCATGGTATTTGTAAAAAAATATTTTGTTTTACACGTTATATGTGCCAAAATATATTTTTTTGGATTAAGCAAACTTTCAATCACATTAAAAATACAGGATAATATTAGGTAAATCTAGATATCAACAGGTACAATTAATTGGTAATAGATTCCTAAAGTAATTTATAGATTAGTTTTTACCTGTTTCAGAGTAAAATCTATATCTATTCTATCTTATCATTTTAGCCTAAAACAATGTAGTACGTTAAAATGATTGTAAACTGGGATTTATATTAAAAGAAAATCATTTAGATTACATTTACAAAAAGTAAATATCTTACAATCATTTTTCCAAATTTTAATTAGATTTATCATTGTTATTTTTTTTAATTAAATTAACAGTATGTATAACACTTCGCAGGTTTTGAATTCTTTTTGCGCGCAATTATAGTAATTTTTTCAAGTCAAAGGTTCATCGCTAACTTCACAAAATTTATGTACTGAGTATGTAACACCAATAGTTTAGATAGTCTGAGTTAAACTTAATCTATCTTTATCATCTCTGTTTAATTCTTTTTTACTCCAACGCCACCAGATCTTTACAGCACTATATGAATTACATCGAAACACTGTTTACCTCCAGTAATGTTCTAACAAAAATAAAAATGGGTCCTGAGATAGGAAAGCTATTTGGCGCATGTTGACTTTGATGATACTGTAGATTCCTGCAAAAAGAAATACTATCCCCAGCTTCAACTTTGAACCAATCATGGACACGCAACCACCACATGTCTTTTACAAATCAAAATATGTATATATTTTGTTCAACTCATCAATTTTAAAGATCTTTTCATAGTACTAATATTTTGTTATTTATTACAAATTATTTAGGTAGCACGTTATAATTGTTATTTATTTACTGTTGTTATTGTAATATTGTCGTTATGTATATCACTTATTGTTACGAATTTGTAGATAATAATTAGCGATTATTAAAATAATGGTTCAATTGCTGAAAGTTCTCGGGTTAATCTGTTACTGTTCCTTAATAGTTTTTTTTGAAAACCATGGTAAAAGGTTACCCATCGCAAACGACTCAAAGAATTGTGCAGAAACTAGTTTTCAGTCACCATACAGTCCTAGATAGCTTAAAAACGAATTGGAAGCTCAAAAACTGGGTCTACACGACTTGAATGATTGGCAAACTTGTCAAGTTTTGAGGTATATCCAACTTTCCTTTTTAAAACCAAAACAACAGTTTTCGGATCGAATTATAATCTGCGATGGAAAGTTGATACTTGATGATAACCGGAGACGTTCTGAATAGAGGTTGGACGCCAAAAAACCTAACAGGTGCTTCCTAAAGGCGAAACCCTACCAAAAGAAAATTATGGTTACAGTAATGGTCGTCTGCAGACGGCGTGACAAATTAAAGCTTTTTAGAAATAGCCAAACCATCACAGCAGTCTTATTATGACGATATTGTAATGCACCGAATATCACGTCAGCAGCAGCCGGTACTGGTCAACAGAAGAGGTTCGATCCTACTCCTCAAAAAACGCTTGTCCACAGGTTACACAAACTACCTTCTGAAAATTAAAGTACTTAGATGTCAAAATCCTGACTTACTCAACATATTCCCAAATCTCTCGAAAACTGTCCAGTTAAACACGACTTCGGTAAAATGTACCTGGGTTGAAGGTGTTAATGGCGTGACATTAATAAAACGAGCTAAAAAACGATTATGTTGAAAAGTTACAAATTCACTTTATAGCGTGCGATAGTAGCCTGATACTTTTTAATTTTTTGATGAGATGAGTTTTTAGAATTATATGTGAAATTGTATATAGGATCAATGTTGTAGTAAAATGTACCTAAATTTGATGGTGGTTTCTTTATTATTTAGGTGAATACTACTTGAGATGATATTATGTTTTACCTCCCACGTGTTATTGGTTTAGAGCGATCGCAATGATAATCTGCCTTGAGCGCTGTTCTACACATGATGTAATTGTACTGACTCCACTATCAACCTCTGTTTGTGGTTTGACGTACAACCCCGGAGCCTGGGGTAATTGGGACAAAGGTAAACCGCACTGATTGTTCCGAAGCTGGTTGATTCTCCAATATCAGTACTGGTCTGTTCGGGTGTAGGACTAGGTATTACATCTCCCCCTCCCTTCTCCTCATTACCAATTATGTTTGGCAATATACTTGTTATTGTAAAAGTTAGATAGTAGCAGTAAATAATAACGAAGCTGGTTTAACATGGGTTTCAAGTTATTTACTGAAATCGATGAAATATTTACTGTTTAAACATATAGGTAAGAATTAAATTGACTTTACTCATTATTTGTTTAAAAATAAATAATAGTTGTATTCTGTGGAAGTTTTTATAAAACTATATACAAATATAAAGACCAACTTAGCTCTCCTATAAACTGTGGTGATGAACGGAATCTACCTCGTTGGATTATTAAAAGTTGTCTCTTAACTCTATATGGATATAGCATCTCCTGCTACCCCTATCCGTCCATCTTTCAATGTACTTACACTATAGATATATTTATTCTGAGCTTGGACTAAAATTTTAATACAGGAAACGTATCCGAAGATCTAAGAAAGCGAATAAAACAGAGAGGGTTGTTGGGATTCACTAGTTTCTATGAAAACAGGACGATTCTAAAGGATAGCTCCTGCAATTATAATATCTCTAATAATGGACATCGACGTGAATAAGTATATATTTAAGAGTATTAAACCAATTGGTGTATTTCATAAAAATTCTACACAACCAATCAAAATCGTGATGAAAGTGACATTACTAATCACTTTAGAGTATTACAAAGTGACTATTAGGAATAGGTTTGTCTGATAATGTATTATACTCATGTCACACAATTGTTAGTTCACGATGTCTATTAACTCTTAAATAAATTAAAATATCACGTGCCTGTCGTTCTCACTGAGCTACGTTCTAGATAGGTACTCGCTAATGCAAGAAACCGTTACGTTAGTTATTTAACATTCTCTGGACCCAACTCTAGTACAGTGATAGACCACTAAATAATTATCACTAATTCATTCGTGCAAATAGTTCGATATAGTTTCAAAAATATAAATACTATACTTCTAATCAAGCGTTTCAAAGACTTTGAAATAGTTTATAGTCAATAGTCAATAGTCAAGTATTTATTGCGGAGACAAATAGTACATTTGTATAGCAAACGTCAAGTATCTAATAATTTTGTCACACATGTTACATCGAACTCTCATTCATACATACATTTTGACACTCACTCTGCTCCATTCATCGCCAATTTTTACCCACCTCAATTCGAGAGCAAGTCTTCTGATTGTGCGGTCTCCCAGTTATATGTCATAAACTCGTTCACGCTATAAAAAGCGTTGGACACTAAACAGCGTTTCAAACGAGTTTTAAATTTTTTATGCGTAGGTGAATTTTTAATTTCATCTGGCAAGCTGTTGATGAGATGAACTCCTGCTTGTGAGGGCAAACGTTCATGAACTACCGTCCTGTGTCTCCTAGTTCGGTAGTTTTCTCTGCCTCTTGTCTCGTACGAGTGAACATCCCGTCCGTTGGTCAAGGTGCATTTAAGCATACAATATGACGTCGTTTCTAAAATGTAGAGACTTGGCAGAGTCAACAGTTGCAATCTTTTGAAAGCTGGCCTGCACGACTCTCTTAATTTTAATTTTGCAATGATGCGTATCGCTCGTTTTTGAAGCTTGAACGCTCTTAAAAATTGGTTACTTGCACATGCACCCCACAGCACTAGTCCATAGGTGAGATGTAGGTAGATCAAGCCATAATAAGCCGTCATCATAACCTGAATAGGGCAGTATTTAGCTAGAGACCTCAGCACATAAATGCCTGAGGCTAATTTGGAGCAAACGTAATCGATATGAAAATTCCATGTCAAACCTTGATCAAGGTAAATTCCAAGGAATTTCGAGGAACAGACCTCTTCTAATATGGCCTCATCCAACACGATGGCCGGGCCATATTCGCAGTCTGTCGAGCGCAAAGAAAAATGTATAACATTGGATTTTGAAGAATTTGTTTTTAGATTGAGGCTATGAAAATGTTGCACACAACTGTTTACTGCAACAAAGGTGTTTTGTTCTAAAAACTGATTTTGTTGTTTCATTTAAACATAGAGTCGTATCATCCGCATACTGCACGATTCTTCCGTGTGGTAGTGATGATTCTATGTCATTGACATAGAGCAGGAACAGAATAGGGCTGAGAATTGATCCTTGAGGGACTCCATAAATAATTTTCATTGAATTAGAAACATGGTTTGAAATTTGGACAACTTGAGATCTGTGGCTTAAAAATGAACTAAGCCACAAGAGCGGCACGCCTCGAATGCCATGGGACCCCAATTTGTCAAGCAGCGTAAGCAGTTTGACAAGCAGTTGTTTGGCTTCTGTATGAGTCTCATCAGAGAGTGGTAGTTAGATGTGGGTAATTAAATTTGAGCTTTGGAAGAATTCAATAAGACCATACATACTTATCTACATATATTATTACATAAATTTTTGACTTTTAGTTTATTTGGGTTTCAAATCCATCACTGATTATCATACAATGTCAGGTCTCTGTAAAGTATGATCTTTAGGGTGTATAAAGTATTTATTGAGGTGTCAGACCATATTACAGTGATTAGCAATTCGTATGCAAATGTTATATCAACTTGATAATATCTGAGCCATCATAACTACGACATCCTTTTAATTATCCTAAATGCGTATAATATATAAAGTACGATTGCAATTAGTATTTTACGACAATTTGATCCAATTTATACAGGCATAGATAACAAGAAAATATAATTCTTAAAGCAATGTATTCATGACTAATATGTAAGTTAAGTGGTAAACAAAGGATGAAGTACTTCGATTGCATTGAAATATTTGGTCAAAATAAGAATATTTTTTTGGTAAGTTAATTTCGGTACAGTTTTGCATTTATAACAGTGCATGTCATATTATCATATAAATAAAAATGAATCGTTAAATGTGTTGGTAAGCGCTAATCTTGAGAACGGTAGGACCAGTTCGGTGAATTCTTTTTGTAAAATGTCCATTGAAATCTGAGGAAGGTTTTTACAAAGCAAAATATAAGAAAAGTTACCTGGAATATTTTGAAATACAGAAAAAAATTTATTTTTAAGTTTCATAATCCAAATTAAACTGGCACTAAACAGCTGTTTACACCTTTAGTTTTATGTTGACAAATTGGCTGAAACATCTGTTTACAATTATTTTTCTTCTGTAATTGTTAGCTCTAGGCTAGTAGGCTTCGGGAAATCCCATGCCGCCTCATTGTTTAAATTTAAATTTGATCAAATATTAAGTAAACAGTGTAATGCAGATAGTAAATATTAATTTAATTTAAAAATTTTACTCCAGATCACGCCAGTGATGAATTTAAATCATATAATGCATTTTATAAAACCACTAAACACTGTTATAAAACCATCCTTAATGAACAAAGTCATGAATGTTTTCACATACGTTACTTTCAACTGGTGGGCTTCCTTGACATTGTGATATAGTATTTTAACATTGGCTTATGGGAAAAAAAAAGAGAAAATTATACTACTAACTACACAAAAAAATTTTACTTTGGAATGTCGCGTAACTTTAATAAGGATTTCTCCTTTATACCGAAAGTACATAGGGAATGGGTAGGACTTCTCACTAGGCCGTAATAGGCTTCTCAGTGCTACATATGTTATATTTTCTTCATCAGGACAAAAAGGTAAACCCAACTATGTCCCTGGAAATATTTGAAACGGAAAATATATTACATAAACCCATAGTAGATGATTTGGATCAAAAGTAGATTTCCAAGAACTCCATAATCGAACTATATAGTATTTTGATTGAGGCAATACGGCAAGCTAAATTGTAACATAGTGAATAAGTGAATTTAAACGGTCTGCAGTAGGTACTTTTTAATCGAAGTAGAGTTCTTGGCCCTATACTTAAGTATACTTTTTTTCGACAGGTTAAGGCAAACTCTAATACGGTACTGGAAATATCTTAGAAGTAAAATATGTGATAAAGGCTAGAAATAGTCCCTTTTTGACCGAAGTAAGTTTTCGAGACCTGTGTATTGTATTTATTTTATTGATCGGGGTAACTATGCACGCTCAGCTGTGACGTTGGAAATATAATTAATTTGTACCAGAAATGCCCTTCCACGTGTAAAACATGATATATTAATTATATTAAACTCGGATACTATTTACCATAAACTTGGTAAATAATATCTACTCCATTTATGCCTATTTACGTTTAAAAATTTTCATAGAACTCCAAAAAATTACATTATAAGTCATTTTACTAAGTAGGCTATTATAAGGACTTCAGTTCTAAAGATTGTGTGCGAAGCCTCTAGTTTTAAATAAATTTAACCAAATAGGAAAATTTGAAAAAAATTTCTGGAATGAGCAATTTGGTAGAAACAAAAAAAAAATATTTTCTGTATACTTTCAACTCCTTTTCATAATACCATTTCTTCAGTCATGATCATAAGAGGGTGCTGGTTGGTTGGAACTTCAGTGGGAGGAAGGGGAGGTGATAATGGAAATGAAGGTTATTTGTTAAATAACAAATATTTACTTTTACACACAAGTTTTTCTTATAAACACAATACAGTTTAACAATTATTAGGTAATGTGTCTAATAATTAAAGAAAGTTAAAATTAATTCATGCCATTGATTTCAAATACTGAAGTTAAAGTTCTTAGTAACCGTACTTGAGTTCTTTCTTCATTTTGAGCAGTGGGACCTGGTTCTGAATCTCTATGGCATCCCAATTTGGTTAGTGTTTCTTTGCTATTTTCATTTTCGAGGGCGGATGGGATTATGGGAAAATATTCTTTCGTATTTAAACTATCGTCTTCTTTTTAAATAGGTCTGCCATTGGTGGAGATATCACTGTTGATGCTGCAAACAGAGATCATCCCGTCACCTACAGCTTGCAGATCTGCAGTTGCCACTACACATGCAGAATATTACATTCAGAATCTCATCCAAAGCTGCTGGATCTCGAGTGTGAAAGCGAATTGCGTATGATTACTTTATAACTATTTTCTTCTTCTACTATATTATTATAATATAGTGTTATTTTTTCCGGTGGTATTTTATTACCAATTTATAGAAGGGTTTAAGTATGAAATCCTCTTTTTGGTGTCCCACAAATATCAATAACACGTTGCAGGAAATTGAGCCATTCTTAAATCTCATCTACGTCATAAAATTACAAATATTAAACATGAGTTTAACAAGTCTATAGCCTGTATTCAATACTCAATCTAATACTTTTTATCCATTACATGTATTAAAATTGAAAAGGCGAATATATTGCAATAAACATATGGTCTAATTATAATTTATGTAGTTAACATTTGTACATGATAAATCTTTTACTATTTTGTGGTTATCAGAATTAGTGAGTTGTCAGAATACAACAATAATTTCGCTCTTGAAAAATTATATGCTTCATACACTGTACGTAATCGTTGAAATGATCAAATAGTAAAATAAATATGTTTTGTATGAACAATATCACATTTCACATAACACTTTCATTTGCTTTGTAATGATGTGCTACATCAATGGATATTTCAGGACGGGATTGTGAACGTTGATCCAGCTGAAACAAAGACGTGTAATCCGCGGCGATGGCGAGTGAATGCAATTGTTGCTTCCGGAATAACCATTTACTGTGGTTCCAACACTTTTGGAGTTTTCATCTAAACAATGAATATTCATTAGATGCCACAATGAAATACATTTTCTCATATATTTACTTACGTTATGTGTGTATAGAAAGAAATGATTCAATTTTATGAAAATAAGGCGAGCGTACTAGAGTATTATGCCCGTGGTAAAAATATAATATTAAATGTAATCATAAAATAAAGGTTTACTCAACTAATAACGATACAATAAAACATATACGAGCATATAAACATATTTTCGTGTTCTTTTAACATCTAACTACGAGAAATATAACTGTATACGAAATTCGTTTAAAAAGTTTTTAGCCATTTTCATAACATGGTTTATGGATGTAAATCTTTTAAATTGGAACATCTTATTTTATCAAACAAATGTGTCCTACAGGTAAAAAAGCTACAATTTATTAGTACAACCAAAATATTAGTATTAAGTATAATGCAATAATAAAAAGAATGAAAATTGAACGATTAATTGTTTTAGGAACTTCTTGATGTTACAAAAACGATGTTTTTTTAAGTATATGACATAAAATAGTAAATAATTGCTTCGAAAATAATTTTTTTTTTAATTTAATAACATTATTTATATGTATACATGAAAAACACCTGATACTGTAACAGAGAGTGGAAAGAAGTAATAATTCCCTTTCAGAACATAACAAACATTGGGATTTATAATCCTTAATATTACACAGTAAAAGGGTATACCTTTCCTTTTACCAGCTAAAATGTACACAACAAACCAGGGACAAATAATTGTGTTATATGGTAAAGCTGGGTATCTTCAGCAGACTTCAAGACTGCGACTAAATGAGTGAAATTCTATATAAATTGAATCAATGAGATTCCTTTTTATAGGTGCGTGTTCATTGCCGTTTGTAAAAAAGGTTACGTAGCTCTACCTAAATAAGGAAGGAATAATTATTATCAATATATTGGCCAGGCGACTTTCTCCTATAAATGCTCTAGTCTTAGAAAATAAATATTAAATCATATGAATGTATATATCATGCATTACCACAAATTTACGAACAAATCAAATTTTCAAAAATAATTCTATTTTAAATTTACAATCAAGTGACATGAAGACGTAAAATAAATTAGTCATTATATTTTGTAGCATATTAAAAGATTTAAAGTTTAAAAAAATTACAGCCCACAGAATTAAAGCTAACTTGTAATAGCTTAGCTTACTTGTAACAGGACGGCACTATACTAACAATATACGAGTATAATTATATTAAAACTACGATTGTTCTGTTATAGGTGTAAACCTGTACAGAAATAAACTAAAGTAAAACTGACTTTAAAAAAATATTTTAATTCAATCGAAGTAATTCATAAGATAATGATTCACGTCGCTATCCAACTTTTGCATAAAACTAATAAAATTCTTTTTTGTACGAGCTATGTTAAACAGTAATAAAAGAATTGTTTGCAAATTCTATTTTGTTGTTATCCCATCATTTAAATAGGATCAGGTTTTCATAAAACTTTTAAACAAGCAAATAATTTCGTTATTCAATTTAACTGGAGCCTAATGGTAGAACTTCGGGATAACCTATAAAATCCATTATTTTTAAAAGCATTGTGTTTAGGGAAGACCTAAGACTGTGATTTTATGGTTTAACAATAAGATCAACACTTTATTTTGATTCAACATATAATAAATGAAGCCCTACATTATGACAAATCAGTAAATAAGTGACTAGTTTAGACCACAAATTTAGAAGGAATTTACATGACATTTTACAGTTTATTCTTTAAGCTAGAATAAGAAATGAAAACGTTTTCGGATAAAAGAACAATGCATGGATTACTGAGAGGCCCGTTGTTATTAAAAAACAATTACGCATATAATTTTGTGTGTGAAAAATTGTAAAGTTTTAACAATGAAATTAGGATAGCAACTGTAACAGACAAAACCCTAAGTACTGTTGAATATACTACTGAATATATCATAAATATATTTCCAGTACATTTTCACACCCACGTCCTGGGTGACAGCCAGTAGGTTGTTGTAGCTTTGTGCGTCATTACGTACAATGCTGATGCGCATCAGATCGAACAGGGCTAAAACTTAGGCAGGTTACTGCACACGTATGCGGCTAACATGACATGACTGATATTCTCGTGCGAGTCATAAGACATTCGGAAACTACATTATTTTATCAAGCGATGCGTTATACACATGTATGCCGGTGACACAATATGAGTGATATTGTGGCAGCAACACGACATTCTGGAGCCGATCGCTCGGTATTTCGCGTTGCATGCTACTTATATCTTTAGTTACGCATTCACATAACAATTTTAACTAGTCATTAAAATTAACTGTAGTATCCATTTTAGCATTTTGTTATAACTGGGACGTGCCACTAGCACACAACTTGTATGTTTCTAACACAGGCCACTGACATGGAAATGCGTATAATGGAAATGTGTACCTACAACTAGTCTAGGCTTACCTCACACGGAATGCTTAGGCACCCGTGGTTAGGACTAAATATATAGTCCTGACCCGTGGTACTAACCCGTGTTATCTTATTAGTGGAGTAAGAAAGAACTGGTTCGATGAAGGCGAGTGTGTATCATTGGAATTTGACTGATCGTCATTGGAGTTTATCCCTTAGTAGGATTGTGAATTTTCTCTTTTGTCTGCTTGAGGGGAGTAAAAGTTGTATTTTCTGTCTGAATGCCAGTCTGTCTGTCTCCAGAACAATATATATATATATATATATATATATATATATATATATATATATATATATATATGATTATTTTTATACCGTTAATACCTGCGAATATCAAATACCTCATCAGTGAGAAACTGGTGAGAGAATTGAAATGAGTGAAACCTGCTTCATGGCATATGGTGTGGCGTAATTTGATGTATTAACTAACTTCAAGAAATATTTTGTCAATGGGGTAACTTTTTCCTATGTCACTAATATTACCTTATTTATATTTTTCTCAGAGATGATAAAATATGTCTGAAAAATTTATCATTAACTAGCACAAACTCGCGGTTTTGCCCGCAATTCAATGAGACATTACGTGGGTTAAATAGCCCCTACGAAGTTCATAAGGAACTACAACCTCACGATTAAGAGAGCCGGAGCAAAATTGCTCATCTAATTCTAATACATATATATTCTCCAAAACAAAATTGATGGTGGGAAGAACTCTATATATATATATATATATATATAAAATATGTATGTGTGTATATATATTAGATATATATATTAAACACTTTGGCTCAAGGTATACAAAAGACTTGGAGAATGACAATTAAAGAAAATAGTCGAGAGGGCACATACCAGTTTCTCACTGATGAAGTATTTGATATTTGCAGGTAATAATGGTATAAAAGTAATATATATATATATATATATATATATATATATTATATTTTTACGTAGTATATATATATATATTACTTTTATACCATTAATACCTGCAAATATCAAATACCTCATCAGTGAGAAACTGGTATGTGCCCTCTCGACTATTTGCTGTAATTTTCTTTCTCCAAGTCTTTTGTATACCTTGAGCCAAAGTGTTTAATTAATTACCTGCGAACAGTAAAACAGCAAGTTATATAAAAATATTTTCCAAGAAAATTAAGAATTGCCTCAATAGAATCAAAGACATTAGCTTGTTTTCACTATTACTGCTTAAACACTTTTACATTTACATCCACAATCATTTTTACACTTTCAAGAGCCATTATTAAACACGTTAGACAGAAGTTAGACGATGAAGCTTTGTCAGCGATAAGAATATTAAATTTTGCACTTTAGCTTAACATAGGTACTAGTAGACTGACAATAATAGGTTACGTATTGTTATTAAACGAAGAATGAACTTACTGATAAGTAAATCGCAATTATGCTAATGCTTAAAACACCATCGACATTGAGTATAACATTGTACCTTGTTGGAAAAATAAATATTCTTCTTAATTTAATACCGAGTTTGTGTAAATTATTATACAGTGCGTACTAAATAAGATATTTCAGATTAAACTGTTCTTAAATTTAGGCTACATTTGAACAAGCAGAAAGTTATGAAGCCTTTTCTACTAGCACACTAGAAGGATATTCAGACTTTCCGATGAAACACCCACGAGACATGTTGTTGTTTAACTTTTTTATTAGATGCATCATTGAAAGTGACACTCTGTAACTCTGTGATCTGTCATTTCTAATCCCACGTCTCGATAGCGTAAGGTGATAAAACTACGACTTTCTAACATCAATTCATCATTCAACGCACGATAACGTATCTTTTCACGCATGTCTTTTTACTATAGATTACTCTATTTTTGCTTATATTGGCTATTTTATAAATGCCTGGAAAATCGATAAATAGTAACGGGAAGTAGTTCAGAATTTTAAAAATTCGAATTACTCCACTGGTTGCCCATTTCATTACATTTTTAAAATTTGAATGGTTTGATTTACGTATACAATAATTTACACTGCCAAATATTAAGGATAAACAAAACATAATAATAAATAAAAAAAATGACCCGCTGGGCACAAAATAAAAAGATATTTCCATTGATTTCCTATATTTGACGATAATTAAAAGTTTTGTATGCCCAAAACTCTACAGGAAAAGACAATTATTTTAAACTGATCCCCTTTTACGCCACCTCTTTTTTAATCACCAAACGTTTAAAATCTCAAACTAAAGTAGTATCAATTAAAAATTCAAATGGAAATTTTCCTCAAATAAGGTTTACTTAGTCTTATTTCCCTAAATATAAACCATTTTTCGCAAACCATATATTTTCATGATATATATATATATATATATATATATATATATATATATATATATCATAGAGTAATCTTTAAAAGACCTCCTATTCTTAAAGATTTATCGGTCAAACCTAAATTACCAATGACGAAAACCAATGAAAAAAGCAATGCAAAAACAAAAAGGATCACATCTATTAAAGCCAGTGAACATCTTAAAAAATTAAAAAGCTTCAGATTGATTATGCAAAAAAGAATGCGAATCCAGATATTAATTGCGAAGAAGAAGGTAAATGAGAAATAATTAATATATGTAAAAACACTGAAGAACAACCTAACATTAATCCTTGTCTTGATAAACATATGCTTTCATAACAAAGCGAAAGTAACCAAATTTTTAGAATTTATCAAAATATGTCTTGAATGATGATAAAGTAGATGTGATATCAAAATGACTTAATTTTGCCCCCACGCCAATATTCGATCATATCAAACTTTTACGAAAAACTAAAAACATAATCATTGTTCGCGCAGATAAAGGAAATACTACGGTAATAATAAATACAGTTCATTATGTGTCAGAAATAAACAAACAATTAAGTGATGAAGATACATATAAAAAAACTGGACAAAAACCTTACAGAACAGTTCTATTCCAACATTTCAAAATATTTAAATGAAAATTGTGAAAATGAAAATCTGTCCAAAAGTTCAATAGCTTTAATGATACCACAACATCCAAGTACACCAGTCTTTTATATTCTTCCCAAATTACACAAGAAAATTATGCCACCACTAGGACGTCCAATAGTATCTTCTTGTTCATCACCTGCAGCAAGAATTTCTGCATATGTGGATCACCAGCTACAGGACTTTGTCCAAAATCTACCATAATTCATAAAAACTTCTCATGACTTTTTAGATAAACTTAAAAATGTACCTCAACCTCTTCCTAAGGATGCAATATTGGTCACTGTTTATGTCACTTCTTTATACACAAATATAGAACACGATGAAGGAATTGAATCTGTAACATATTATCTTAAACAAAGACAAATTGACACAAAACCTAGTACTTCATTTATTACAAAATTAATCCATTTGCATCATATGGACAGTGTACCAGATCCCCATAGGATATAGACCTGTTACAATGCAACGTAACCACCTTCGAGCGTACAAAGCACTCAATGCTGAAAGGCCTCTCAGCTTTGCCCCATTTTCCTGGTCATAAAGGATTAACGAAACTGTATTTTTGAACTCATAGACAGAAATGCATGTAATATACGAAGTAATTACTCGTACTTGTATGTATTTTTACTCCTCGTACAGAAGACTTCGGTTATGAACGGTCATCCTACAGATAACACTTCGGAAACCCAAGAGTGACAAATTTATAATCCCAAATTTCAAATTTTGAGGTAGGATCACCTATAAACCCTGATTATCGACAAGTATAGTCCGTTTTGACCTAAAGAATCTGGAACCAAGCTAGGATGTTAAAATCACTGAGAATATTAACACTAATCTCTCCTCATGTTGTTTTCAACATGAAATCCCAGCAGAAGACTGACTTAAGTAACGTTCTTTCCCATCCTGATTATCATATCAATACGGATGCAGATCAGATGTTTTTCTAGGACTACTTGTAATTAGGGGAATCTTCAGTATTTGCTCCCTAAAAATGGTTTATTCGTAACCCTAGCACACTTACTACAGTATATGGTTTTCTCAGTACATTAGTATTAAAGGTTATACTAATGTACTATAAATATAATGGGATGGATTCTGAAATTAATGTTTTTTTTAATTATGAAAATAGTATTACATTTTTTGTAGTACTAATTTAGAAATTGTATTTATTTGATGTAGTATCTCTACCTACAAGTTTGTATAATTTTTTATGTATTTAAAATGAAAAATCAAGAAAAGTAATCATAATGTAATAAATATAATATGTTGTAGATATGTAAAAACTTTTAACATATTTTTAAACTCAAGTATTACTACTCAAATTGAAAAAAGGCATTGAGTTCACTATGCTTAATAAGTAATTATTCTTCATCTGATAAGTCTCAGAGAAGAATGAAACTGTTATGAAGTGACCTGAATAGTTGTGCTTAGAGCAACTAGATGTTAAAATGATTGTTGTCATTTTACAAGCATACAAGCAGTAATGTAGTTCAGTAGCAATACGAAATATTACTAGGTCTCGAAGAATTAGTCGTTTTATCTTTCTTTATAACAGAGAAATATTTATTACGTAGTGTAGTATTGAAAACTATAAATTAATAACTTCCATTGACCCAAACTAATTAAATGTTTCTGAAACAATGTCACACAATTGAAGACATTATATTGCCTAACCACTTCTTATTTACGATTTAGTCAACAATCACTGTGTGTGTGTGTGTGTGTGTGTGTGTGTGTGTGTGTGTGTGTGTGTGTGTGTGTGTGTGCGTGTGTGTGTGTGTGCGCGCGCGCGCGCGCGCGCGCGCGAAACTGATATGAATGAAAATAAAATTTAAAAATATTGTAATGGAAATCAAACGACTTAATAAATAATGTTAGTTTGTCAAACTAGCAAATTGCACACTCTATTGAATAAATAAATCAATTCTTTCTTTGAACTTTATTTTTGAGGATGAAAGGATTGTGAAGGAAATAGGATTTTCCGGACATTTGGCATTGTTTAGTGAAACAAATAGTAACCATAATAATAGTAAACAATACTGAAAAAATATTTAAATAAATCAATAATATTGATAAGTAATTTTATTAAAGTTAAAATGACAGATTACCCGTTTTGTTGAATAAGTTCTTAGGTTTGATGAGTAATGTTCCTTTTGAAGTGAAACTTAAAATTGCCTATTCTGTTGTCTTGATGAGAAATGTTTGTTATGTTAAAGTTGAAATATATCATTTCTGTTAAAGAAAAACTATACTTTATTCAAAGTTTTATATTGCTTTGAAACGTGTTGATAAGAAAGTGTTTTTACTCACAAAACGCAACAGGCTCCCGAATTAATACAATTTAATAAGTACATATGTTATAATTCCTACATATGGGACAACCTCCATGGTATTTATTGACCATTGAGGAAATCAATATCCAACAAACGGTATGACTATAACATAAAAAATGGCATTTAATATTGTTAAGATGTAATGTTCTAAACTATGCAGTTATTCTGTTGAGATAACTAAATGTCAATTTTTCTGTTTTGCTATGAAAAACTAAAAAGTATTTAAATGAGTGCGATAAGGAAACATCTTATACGTAAGAAATAAATTTGAGATTAATAATTTATAAATTACAATTTAGTCTGCAACGTCGTGAAAAATTGTTTTTTTACGTTGGTTTAGAATTATTTTTGCTTTCTCCAAATAAATTATGTAAAATTTTCAATATCTTCTTGTTTTACTATTATTTATATTTTTGAAATATTTTTTTATTTTATAATTTGGACATTAAAGCACCTGTTTGTAGTCTATTTAATGTTCATGTGAGTTCATTGACGATAGTAATATTATACGTTGTGTTAATACGATGGTATATTATTATATACTTGTCATAATCACGTGAACTTTAAAGCCTTACTCGTTTTATTAGCAAATATAAATGTGTGGTACATATGGGTATTTTGTTCTTGTGTAGTATATTTTCCACATGTAAAGATTGTAACACCTTGTTGTTCGATAGTAAATACTCCCAAATCTATAAAGGTAAAAATGTAAAGTAAAGATGTATTATTTTACTAGGCAAAATTAGAGTTAACAGGCTCCCTCTGACACTTAACCTGGGCACCAAAGGCTTGAAGGTTACTTCTGAACCACCACCAATTGCCTGGCAGGTGGACAGGTGCTTGTAAGGACAGGATCGCTCAGCGGTCACCCATCCAAGCAGTAGCCATGCTCGACGTTGCTTGACGTGGTTATTTTCCAATAACCGTTGTACCCGCAACACTGCCCCATAGGCAAATATCTATTTGTGCTACAGTGTTAATACCTGGAAAGTGACTCGCGAAAAGGAATTTACTGAACCATGTATAGCACACAGAATGTAACATGTCATTGTCTACACAGAACTGGTAACGCTCGATAAGAAACTTATCTCTTTGCATGGCATGTTGTTTCTTGTTGCGCCAAATATTTTTAAAACCATTTCACAATAACTGAAATTTATTGATATCCAGATGATCGAGATAAGTTTTATGATGATTTATAGGAATAGTATGATTGCTTTAAATGCTTTTTGTATAAAAACATTGTCTTACATTACCTTTCCTAAACAAAAATCTGTATTTTTTTTACTTTCTGAAACAGTGGAAAAACATAAATTACATAACATAGTTACATTGTAGTGAATAATTATATTTTATAAACAAGCATCAATTTGCAGATACAGTTTTTCTTATACAATCGTTAAATGGGTGTAACGTGAAATGACACTTATGAAAATATTGTTTTTCAGCAGTTCATGTAGATTTGTAAACATGTTAGCAAATAGCAAACTTAGCAGTATTGTTCAGCCTAAACATTGGAATCATAAAACATACATTTTATACTTAGGATGCAGCTGTCCATGAATATAGATTACACTGATATAATTTTATTTTTCAAGATTAAAAATTGCTCCAAAAACAGTGAGCAATGTGGCAAACGATTAGGTTTATACGTAACTTGGAGAAATTTAAAGAATATTTATTTATTTGAATTTCTTCAAACCTGTACCGAATTATCATCAAAGGTAAGAAAACCAACTCGGTGTAGGGATGGTAGCAGAAGTGAAGTGGTGATTCTTCGGTTATCAGTCCACACGTTAATAACTAAACTAACTATTGTTACCTGCATTCTTTGGATTAGTTTTAAATACTTAGTGTTTTGTTCTGTCTTTTATTTAGTGCATGTTGTAGATTTAGTTCCTGACTCGCATAGCGTGTAACAACACATTAGTATGATTTCCTTATTTGAACCTAGTTAGTGAATATGTGATAGGTTAGTTATTTATCTCAAGAAGAGATCAGTTTCCAGATGTATAAGCGACGGTTACAGAAAAAAGTTCCTTTTCTGCTCTAGATTTCATAAAATAATTTATTTATTATGAGTTATTAATTCCATTATTATTTGGAAGGATGCAGAGGTCCGGGTGATTATTAAATTTAGTTCTGAGGTCCACCACTAGGTTTGTGTAACGTAACTTTAATTGTTAAAGTTGAAGTACTTTCTAGGTTTTGCTACCTAAGCCTCTCACCTCACAGAGCTCTGGTGTATTCATGGTTCAACTACATCACTTGTGCTGACTGGAACGTAGTATTTAGAGGGCCTATATCAAGACCTTTTGATACAGACAAGATATTCAACAAGTATAGACAGAGAATGAAACAAGTGGAGTTGTTCGTTCTATTTCAATTGGAATTACAATATAAACAATTACTCAAAAATTTTATACCTGTGCAAAATGTGACACATGTTTTTAGTATCTTACATCGGTACATTATAAAAATAACCGAATATGATAAAAAAATAAGCAATGAATAAATATTAATTGTTGTATTTCAAATTTCTATTAAATTTGTGTATTTTTTATAAATTTTTATATTTCATAAGGTATATTAAGCCCTATAATATTAAAAAAGATTTTATTTGGGTTGGTTTTCAAATTTGTATAAAATGTTATTAATTTAATTAAATGTGTGATTCTTCGAATTAAAAAAATTATACTAAAATACATATTATCAAATTATTGAAATAAAAAACTGATTATCGATCCCTTTTTTAATAGTAGAAATATTATAATAAATTGTGAAATTAATAATAAAAGTAAAATATGTAAAAATGGAATAAATACTATGGTTGCTTGAATACCTTATAACACCTTACATCTATATTTACAGACGAAAATGTAAATATCTGTATTCGTAACACAAATAATGGAATATACATACAGCACACATTTACACCAAAATTTACATATGCAGATTACTGCAGCGTTTAGATGGACATGTCGGAGCGTAAGTGCTGATATCGGGATAGTTATCTGCTCGAGTACACACGTGACGAAGACAAATGTACTCCTCTGTGACACATGCTATCTGGAATTACAAAACAGAAATAGTTCTAAACTTCAGTTAATAAAGAGCAAAATCGGTTAAAATTATTCCATCAAGGAATCGTTTGCAGTGTACCCGGATTAATGGATAACAAATAGGAATTTTTAAAATATATTATCATGATTGCTAACTAAGAAATATATTCTTCAGCTAATAACCAATGCTACGTATTTTGCAAAATATAATTTTATATAATTATATATATTTCACAAACTATTTATTTTAGCCATAAGGTTTTATAAAATATTGAGTCTTATTTACATTTTGGGCTTGCCATGGATACCTATCTGCACCAAAAGTGATAGATGATTTTCAGTAGTTATTTGGTTCAGAAGTGATTCGTTATGTAATTGTCTCCTCAATGTGACGAAGCCTTTGAGGTCACTAAGAATATTTTTGTTGTTTTAGGGACCTTTATATCAATGAAATTTGTAAATACGAATAATTTCATCATAAAACATTAGTAATGAAAATTTGGTAAGAAATTAACACTTATTCAAAAGACTGCATACCATGTGACCATTTCATTTGATCAGTCACACAGCTTTAAAAAAGTTACAGTTTCTTGATTGAACTCTTGAGCCACATTTATAAAAAGCACTACATGTAAAACTTAAAGATATTTCGGTAGTATACGTATTGCGCAGTTTTATTAACTAGATTCTAGATAGAACATCTTAACTGCATAAAAAATCTTCCTGTGCAAATCATGTATTCACGTGACCTTTATTATGTTACTGGACCATTTTGGCTTTTCTGTGTAGAGCTAAGGGATTATTAGTAATATAAAATTATCATTTATCAGATTCGGGTTTAGGTGGCTCTCCCATTGATACCAAAATATTCTATAACAACTAAAATAAATAATTTATTTATTTATTTTAATTGTTATAGAATATTTAGTTTATAGTGATGAAATGAAATGAAAAATGTCTTTATTGAATACAACGTAAAACATATTCAATTGGCGAGGTTAGGACTATTAAGTCCTCTCTTACACCTAACCATAAATTAATAAACTCTACTATTACTGTAAAACAAGAGCCACAATACAGTTTACATTACTATTTTAAATCGAAAATTATAATCTCTATTTATATAAAGTAATAAAATGAAACAAAGGTTTTATATGAAACTAAAAATAAATACATAGAATAAACCTTACAAGGAAGTTAACAGACATTCATCCATCACCATTCATACAAAGCCATCGTCCCATACCCTATGCCACGACATCGTCAACCCGACGAGGTCCAAAACAGATGTTCCCTAAGCACCCCCCGAAACCGTTCCCGACTACGAATACCTCTAATATGATCCGGGAGATTATTCCAAAGTCGACAAGCAGAGACTGTGAATGATGTACTGTAAATAGAGGATCTATGAACAGGAATAGATAACAGAGAGGCTACACGTCGAGTATTCCAATTACTTGTTTCAGAAATGAAAGAAAAGCGTTCAGACATATAGGAAGGGGAATAATCGTTATACAAAATAGAATGTAACATGCTGAGAATGTGGAACTGACGGAGTAGATTCAACTTTAACAGATGTAACTGATTGATGAAGGGTGTTATATGGTCATATCGTCTGAGGTTGAAAATAAAGCGAACACAATAATTTTGAGCACGTTGTAATCTGTCCGAAAGCTCAGCCGTCATGTCATTTATAACTTCGCTACAGTAATTGAAATGGCAGAAAATCAGGGTCTTCACTAGCATTACTTTCAAATTCAAAGGTAAATAAATAGCAAATTGCTTAAGACTATGAATACCAGCAAGCACCCTGCCACAAGTCTCAGTAACATTATCGGCCCAACTAAGAGTTTTAGTAATAGTCTGTCCAAGATTTTTGACCTTGTCACTGTATGAAAGAGGATGACCGTTCAATATGAGTGTAGGAGTGTTGTTCAAGTCGATACCGCTCAGAAGTCTGGAAGTTCCAATAAGAATAGTTTGAGTCTTGCTTTCGTTAAGTTTCAGTCCGTGTTTGAAGGCCCACGTTGCAATAGCGTCAATGTCAGTGTTCATGTCAGCAACAATGTTTAGATAGTTCGAAATGGAAAAGTGGCTGTAAATTTGTAAATCGTCGGCATACAGGTGAAAAAATGAGTGTTTGATAATAGCAGTCAAATCGTCGATGTAAATTGAAAAAAGAAGAAGGCCAAGGACAGAGCCCTGTGGCACCCCTCGATGCACAGGTTTCCAGTAGGAGTCTTTGTCGTTAGACCTAACACACTGCTGACGACCTGACAGATACGACCCAAACCACTCCACACAGCCATCAGAGAATCCGATTTTAGACAATTTCAAAAGAAGCAATGGGTGGTAAACGCAGTCAAAAGCCTTAGAAAAATCAAAAAGCGTTAAAAAAGTAACAAGCCTTTTTGTCCATTGCCGAACGTATATCTTCAGTGATTTTTAAAAGAGCACTCGTTGTACTGTGATTAGTACGAAATCCTGATTGAAAGTTGGACAAAAGTTTATTGGATTCCAGAAAGAAACATACTTGTTGATGCACCACTCTCTCAAGGCATTTAGATAAAGCTTATAGAATGCTAATAGGTCTGAAGTCTGAGGGGTCACCAGGGCATGAACATTTTTGAAGTGGGCGAACAATAGCGAGTTTCCAAACAGACGGAAATATTGAAGAAGAAAGAGATCTGTTAAAAATATTTGTAATTATAGGAACTACTACGGGAAGAATATATCTCAACAATTTCATAGGTATTTTATCGGCTCCAACTGCGTTACTAGAAATTCTCAAGATCGCACTCATAACGTCAGTCTCAGTCACACTAGCAAAAGAGAACTGATGCCGAGCACGATTAAGTGGAACAACACTCAACTCATTGGTATAATCACGGGCCCCGGATAGATCAATAGGGATATCCACAAAGTAGTTATTGATTATATTTAGATCAATTGAGATAGGCTTATCAGAGTTAACTTTACCTATGCCAAGCTCTTTCACTTTTTTCCATAACGATATTGTTGATTGTTGAACAGAAAATTGTAGATAGTAAAATCTTATTTTGGCATTGCGAAATTGTTGCTTGACTCTGTTCCTTAGTCTTTTATATATTAGCCAATCAGCAGGTGACTTAGTACGTTTTGCTTTACGAAATGCAAAATCTCTTTGAGCCTGCAAATTACGCATAACATCTGTGATCCAGGGAGCTGGCCGCCTAGTAACCCTCCTTGTCACCAGTGGAGCGTGCTGGTCACAAAGTGAAGAAACAAAAGAGCTAAATTTATTGACCATAAGATCAACAGTAGGGGCTAGAATTACCTCATTCCAAGGTAAAGTCCACGCATCATTGAGAAGAGCATCTGAATCAATATATTTGTAATTTCTGAAGGATACGAATTTTGGGCACGCCTTAGGAATGGATATTCTGTAAACACAGAATATGAGGTCATGTCGGGAAAGGCCAGGGGCAGGGTATTGTCCATGATGCACAACGCGATCCGGGTCAGCAACTGCTATAACATCCAGCAATGTGTCGGCAGTAGCTGTGTGGTGAGTGGCGTTTAGTGGAAGAATAATTAAATTACAGGAACGGAAGAGGTTAGTCAAGTTGGTCTTGTCGTAGTTATCAGGTCCCAGTAAATTGCAGTTAAAGTCCCCCATTACAATGACATGTCGATAAGGAGCCATAAAATTGATAAGTGAGTGTTCGAATTCCACATGAAAATCCAGGCCAGGTGCCCTGTAGCACACAGCCACTAGAACGTGTATCCCATTACAACTAATATCGATAATCATGTACTCAGGACACCCTAACCTGGAGTTATCGGAAGAGTAAAGGACAGATACAGGAAGATGAGATTTTACATAAGCGGCCACTCCACCACCTCCCTTCGAAGTGCGATCGTTTCTATAAATATTGTACCCGTGAATATCAACGCTCTTGTCAGTTATATGGGATTTAAGCCAAGTTTCAGAGACTAAAATAATATCAAATTGAATGGAATCAATAGTAATATTCATAGTGATGTGTCTGAAGAAATCTTTGATATCGAAAGGCCTCACAAAATAATAAAAGTGTTAAATATTGGTTTAATGTTTTAATGTAAATAAGTTATCAGTACCAATATAAGCTCCATCTACAACATTAAAATATATAATGCCTCATAGACCTAAGAACTAAGATAGATATTACGAAATAGTACGTTTGTTGTATGCAGATTCCAGTATTAGTGTTTTAAATCCAGATATTGAATGGTTTACCTGTACATAAAATAACATAGTTATTTTATATCAGTATCTATAAATTTGGTTCATCTGTACATATTTAAGTTATCATAATATGTTAATATATATATATATGAAAATATATAAAATTTTCAGTTCAACAAATAAAAATTCAATCAACTTAGTACCAAAAAAGTAAATCCTCTTTCGGGACTCTCTCTTACTTACTGGGTGACTGTTTCAAATGTTTTATTTCAAAAAAGTTTTTCCTGTGACGTTTAATTTTTCCCACAGTAACCTAGTGTGGTACCTCGTACGGTGCACTATGTGTAGTAACATGCTTTGCTGTTGTCCATTCATAATGTCAGATTTCGTACAGCTCATTTCATTCTCTTGAGGTCCTGTGGGCTGCAATACCGAAAGGCAATCATAAAAAGAAGATGACGATAGTATAGCTTATATCTTATAGTATAAATTCTTCTTATAGAAATGTAGATTTATGCAAAATTTTAAGTGTAAATATTAAATCTTTCTTGTCATAACCAGTCACATTAAACATTCAGCTTAATAAATTGAATTCCTAGCAGTGTTTACAAAAGTGTATACATTAATGCCCTATTAATTTATGTTTTTTGCGTTTTAATTGCCAGCAGTGAGGATTTTGGGTGCTGCTTAATCCCATTTAGTACACATCAGCAGTGATTTTGTGAGGGTACTGTTCAATCTCACTTAATTCACATAAGCAGTGATGTTTTGAGGTTTTGTCTTACCTCATAATAGTACACACCAGCAGTGAGTGTATGAGTGGATAGCTTGATCTCACTTATTACACACCAGTATAGAGGGTTTTAGGGTGCAGCTTAACCTCATTTAGTACACACCAGCAGTGAGGGTGTGAGGGTCTTAGTCGATCTCTCTTAGTACCCAACCCGCAGTGAGGGTTCGAGGAAGCTGCTCATTGTCACTTAATTACACCAGCAGTGAAAGTACTGCTCGATTTCACTTATTAGACACCAGCAGTGAGGGTGTGAAGGTCTTAGTCGATCTCTCTTAGTACCCAACCCGCAGTGAGGGTTCGAGAAAGCTGCTCATTGCCACTTAATTAAACCAGCAGTGAAGTTGGTACTACCAATGAGTATAAGAAGCGCAAAGCCAATGTTAAAAAGTCTGCCAATTTTTATTTGAATTTGGCAAGCTTAGCGCGTCCACCGCTAGGCAGCGTGAAGGGCGCTCGTGGCGTGACGAGCTAGAGTGAGACAGAAGACACAGCGGGAGCGAATGAGAAGACAGCGCGCGGCCAGTTAGAGGGAGAGAGAGAACAAGCTAGAGCGAGATGGAAAGAGGGGGAAACAAGCGCTCCTAGCGGCGGACGCGCTAAGCTCGTTTTGGCGGGAAACCAACTTGGCAGACTATTCTCCATAAGCTTTGCGCATCTTATAAGGTTTGTATTCATTGGTACTACATGTATTGCAGCTCAAAAGTTATTTTACTCTCCTTTAGGGTATAAAAGGGCGTATAAATAAGGCTAATGTGTTTATAATATAATATCTTCATACCATTACTGTTTATAGTTTTAGTTAAAATACTTTATACACAGCTGAAGAAAATTATTGAATCATAAATGTTATAAAAACATGTATGTGTAAATCTAACGGTAAATTATTCGTCATCAATACATGTGACAGTTAGGTATTGAGGTTACTATGAATTATCATGAGTAACTTAAAAGTTATTTTTGACCTTATTTTATTAAAAGTAATAACAAATGGAGAGAGAACTAGTATGTTTTACAAATTATTTCAATAAAGCCTCCCCAGTTACTTGTTAAAGTTACCATTATGTTGGTTGCAAAAGACTTCCACGGTGGAGATATAACTCTGAAAGAGGTAACAGTTATGTCAGCTGAGTAGTTGTACATGGGGTTCCCAGTTTATGGCGACAATAAACCTGAGGGAAGCCGCCAGCAGCTATTAAACATTCATACATTTACATTTTTACCCTTCACTTCCTACGATACGCCCTCAACGTAAACCACTGTTATAGCTTTGACATTCTTTACTGATTATTATTTTCTATAGGTAGAACAATCTATGTACTATTTAATTTCAATGACTATTTCTTTCGTTGCATTAATTGTCTATTAGGCGTGGTTTCTGAGACGTACTGTAATTACGATCGATAATTGTTTGATTAGTTTTTAACCTGTGCAAAACCAGGTTTTTGGACTATTAATTACCTCTAATAACGTTATACTAAGCATGTTTTTGCAGAATATAGCATAAACCTAATAGATTTACAGACTTCTCCTAAAAATACAGTTTTTAATACATGCGTTCTGGAGTACAGTCTAAAAAGGTTTGTCTTACCTACTTTTAAAATAATTGATATAATTAAACTAACGTTTTAGAGCATTCAACGGATGCAATAAACTATAATATTTGAAAGTCTTCAAGAACGGTACTCTTTGTATAAAGCCGAGTTAAATATCCAATTCATGAATAAATTGGCACGTCTCAGCCACGATGGGGAAAACCACCACCATGCTTATATGTCCGTAAGTATTTATATTGCGTATGATAATAGTTAGCCGAGAACCTGGCAATAACAATAATACAGTATTTAAAAAACAGTAAGTGATAAAGATAATTAAGTTATTTCATTCTTTTATTATTAAGCCAGCAATAGCGTTGTTTGTGCTTAAACCATCTGGAAAACCAATGTTTCTTTGATCGATTGATGTGTTAATAGTTTTTGGTTAATTTGTAAGCAGATCCGTGGTCAAGGACTTCATGGCCAACATTCGTGGTTGTCAATTTTACTGGTAGAATACTTCATTGTCGAAAGCCTCGGCTCAGCCACGATTCAAGATAAGTTCAAAGAGTATTTTATCATGAAAAATATTTGGCGGGTTTCCTGTGTCTGAATGAAAGTGTTCGTGAGTAGAACTTTAGGATTACGTTTTCTAAAACTTATGCAATTTAAAAAAGTCAGTTAGCTATACTTGTCTCGGCTAAAGCTTGGTACATAACATCAGGGTTATGTAAGTATTCATTAATATCATGTCTGAAAGCTATTATTTGTTTATTAACCCCACTGTACGTCGGTAAAATAACACGCAATAACAATATTACTATGGTAATGTTATTCTGCTCATTACTTTTCTTCAGTTTACTTCTGTTTTATCATAATGTTTTACGGGCAGAACACTGACCCAATCCGTCTTTTTGCCCTGTACACTTTATTTATATGAATTGTGTGTAGATGGCCTCTTCATGCTTTGTATTCCAGAAAGGCATTTCGAGCTTCTTTACTTAACCATCTTAAACGGGTGTGCTAGGAAACAACCATCACCTCACCGGAAAACCACAGGGCAGAAAAGCATCGAATCTCTTGGAACACCCACTCAGCAGGTGTCAATTTCAAATACTCCTTTCGGACAGTGTTAATATCTTTTATGTAGCCTTTAGGGGGAGAAGGTTTAGGGTCATGCAATGGTTGCATGTATTAGACAACTATTGCGGGCGTACCCGAGCTTCGTCTGTATCGATTGGAACAACAATACAGCCAGGTGATCCCGAGATCTTTAGAATGTATCTTCTATTATTTTGCTACCTGTTATTTTAGGAGAAACACTTTTACATCAATATAAATACATTTCCATTATATTTTTTCAATAAATTTACGCTTCAGATATCGCAATAACTATCTAGTACTCTCTCCAGTGACAATGACAGGCTTATTGTTGGTTTCTTTGCCATTTATCCAAATGAATTGTAAAAATGAAAGAAAGTAATTTGATCGCTTCTGCCCTCATAATGTTCAATAAAAACGCTACTTCCAGTAAAACAACATATGCGATGTTCTCATCACAAAATCCATACTTAGGTTTCCTTGGATTACCTTTAAGACAATTCGATTTCCACTAGTGTGTATCTTCTAAACTTCTAAGTATTTTTAAAAGAGGGCTAAAATTCACGTTATGTAGTTACATTTCCGAAAAATAGTTGGCGTTACGAGAATTGTACAGGATTCCTTCTCTCCGTTTCTTTTAAGTTACGAGTAATATACTGCATTTTCACTAGCAATACAGAATATTATTATTCTCTTCTGAACTGAAAAATTCTAAATATCCAATATCATACATGCTATTTAAGGTTATCCATTACATGGTATAGGGTCTGACTTGCTTGGCCATCACGGTCATAGAAGGATACATTAATAGCCAGTAGATCCAAAAAAACATTCTGGTGATTAGTTAAACAGTTATATATTATTTATATTACAATGAAACTATTTTAATACAGGAACAGCAAGTAGACATCTACTTCATAAGTGAATTGTACTTCAGTATTTTCCTTGAACTCACCAAGTAGACTTTTGCCAAAATCTTCCATTTTGCTCCTATAATAACTAACTTTATAGTTTTTTTTTACTTCTACAGTTAAAATACTTTTCTTAAATTAAGAAATGTAGGTATCTGGTGTATGATGAATACACAGCGCTGAGGTCTCTGTTATTATAATTTTACCCAAAAGTCATAGGTCAAGCGTTAGTTAGATTCATAGCAAACTCATATTTGATATACTATATTATTTTTTAGGGTATTCCTAAGAGAATGGCCTACTTGATATTCCAATGAAAGACTAAGTTTTAATGTAAAGATATTTAAATAACATTTTATTTTCCATAGAAAACAAAACTATTTTCTACAATGCATTCCTAAAAAGATTACTAAGATCACTGAAACTATCTTTCAAATAACTCTGTAAAGTCATATAAACATGCAATAAGTAGGGAAGTTTTAGAACAAATTACACGTAAGGAAAGATTAAAATTTCATTTTAATTGTTACAAGGGAAATTATTATCTGTTTTTATTCAGCTAAGCTTAATTTCGTTTTTGTATTCCAATTCTGCCACTAAGCATTGGCAAGTATCACGGTCAATGAACAGGATAGAGGGATAATTGAATGCATTGGTTTAAAAATAATTTCAGTTTTAAGACCAATGAAACCTCTAGCAACCTATGAAGATAGTAAGTCTACTAGTACATTGTATGTTCGCGCAAACGGTTAAACGTCCATATTTAGTGAGCAAACCCTCCAGCTTGAGCAGAGGAGCTCTTGACGAGACAATGGGCGTACGTCGATATTCCGAGAGCTAACTGCTTCCCGTTTGTTTCAGAGACGCTCCAAACCCTCGCTTACATTTAGAGAAGGGGTTTAATGTTTCCGTACAAGTACTATAATTATGTCCTGGATATAAAATTCGTGTTTATGTTTCAATATGCTAATAATTCCTGTAGAGGTTTTTTATTCCGGTTTTGTGAGATAGATTTTGATTATTGTTATATAAATTAAAACATTATAGAATGTGAATTTGGAAAAGTTTTAGTATGTTTTTCTAAAAACTACATTGTGTATTACAACTTTCTGACATGGAAACTGACTTAGTACTAGGAAGAGTAACTACCTAGATGATTACAGTCATAATTTGTAATCAGACGGGAATGTAAGCACACCAAAAAGTAAAGTCTGGTCCATTCAAACAACTCAGGGCATTAGCAAAAATATATAAGGTAACACTTTCTATTTTTTCTCAATATAAACCCATTTCAGCAATCAAAATGTCCGACGTCAATAATTTGTAATGAAGTGTGATACGTTTTTAAGCAAAAATTGTCAAATATAAAAAGTTGTGTTAAAATACTTTAACAACATCAGGTTTATGAGAACATACTTTTGGCGTACAACTAATTAAGAGCTAGTATATTTAACAGACAAGTTTAAAAGTTTATATGACTGAAACACATAATTTATACTTTTTTAACCGTTGTATGTGAAGTACTCGTACTCACAGTCGTCCGCTTTTAGTGATTGCAAAATATAGTTCTGTACCTAAGGAAAGACACTAAAAGACACTAAGACCTGCTCATACACTAAGACATCTAAATTAACGATTCAATTAATTATTTCAACTATTGTAATGTAAAGCTTATCACTGAATAATGGTATATATTATATATATATAAGTAGATATGAATATGCCGGTTCTAGACCACTTTTGGGACAGACAGAAAATCAATGTAAAATACTGTCCATTGAACCATAAACGAATCTAATAAAATCTAACAGGAAAGCACGAATGTTAAATAACCGAATCTTTAGCTGTTTTACTGTTCAATGTTTGCTTCTACATTTATAAGCTGTTTTAATGAAAAAATCAAAAAATCTTAATAAAAAATCTTTATTCTACAAAGTTAATTGTAACACAGTCTTTATCTTTTATAGTCTTCTTTCCAGTAACAATCAAGTGTAATTTTTCATTTTTGTTTAATTCTTTAATCTTTTTCTCATCCAAAACAGTTAAAAATCTGTTCGGCAAGTGTACTTTACAATCTTCCAACTCGGCAATTATTGTAAACCCGAATTTATCTTTCATTTTCTCCAAATTCAAGATTCTATATCTCTTTTTTTCTTCCAATTCCACTAATTTCTTATACTCTTTAAATTTACATTCTCCAATATCATTTAACTCTTTCAAGAACTCCATTTAAATAGAAAAAATTTAAAGACGGAAAAAATGAAATTTGCTAACAATCACTCGAGAAGTCGGGGAGAATGTGAGTAAAACCGCATTCTTTTCAAGAGGTTCCTCGTTTAATTTCTTCAAATGTACTATAAAATCATCGAGGATTTCTGGCTTAAAATCGTAGACAAATTCAACATCCAGATAATGAAAAAATACAGGTAATATCTTTTCATAATAAACGTGTGTATCTATACCTACAAACCTAATGTATTCTTTGAAAAGGAAAATAATTTTGTCAATGGTTCCAAGAGATAAGTAAAAATTTTTATTCTGTTTTCTAAATTCTGTAACAAATTTTGTTTGCTTCTTGTCTCCATATTGCAATTTTGTAAGCAGTTATTCAAATGTGTTAATTTATTTCGAAATTTCTTAGGTTTAGGTCTTTCTAACAAAATTAAATTACAACCTCTACAAACTAAATATCTTTTATCGATAATTTCTCCTCTATTAGAACACTTGTAACAGTTGGCATTATACTCTTCCATTTAAACAAAAAGATTTTTTTATAAATGGAGATTATGGAACTAAGTCTGCCGAGATATAAATTTTTCAGCGCAAATGTTTGTGTTTACATTTCTACAACAGAGATAAATAGAAATAATTTCATTCTACTGTACAACTATTTAGGATATTTTGTCTATGATTACAAAGATTATTCCGGAAGAAATCGAGATTTTTCATCAGCGAAAGAGTATATTTTTGAAGTTTTAGAAGGAATGAAAGAGAATAATATGAACATCATCAATTATTGTTAAAGACATACAAAATGAGTGTTGTTAGTGTGCGTGTTTTTGCGATATCTACTTAACTTCTAAGAAATTGGGAATGGGAGAAGAAGAAAGGTATCATATATTTTATTTCAATCAACTGTAGATTTGTGACGTCTGCTGTGAGCGTTTGTACCACTAACGCTTGACCTCGAATCTCATTTTATTGAAACATGTGAGAGGCGTTTGTGTCACTAACGCTTGACCTTGCTTTGCACACGCCGTGTGTGGTACAAGGACAGTAGTGACACCAAACAATGACCTTGCTTTTCTCACGCCGTGTGAGACAATGAAATCACTGTAAAAACACTTAATTCTGTATTACAAATGAACACTTTACATCACTATTTTCACACAATGTTTTATCACAGTTTAGAATGTCTACACAAATTCACAATCTTCTTGTAACGTCTTTCTTCGAGTCCCAAATATAAAAGTAACTTATAAAATATAATAACACTATGAATGGCAACGCCCAGTGGAACACTTCACTTCACTTTTAACAAGAAACACAGAACATCACACAATCTTCTTACTTCATATAAAGTCTATATCTTCTTTCTTCAACTCACAAATACATTAGAATCTTCTAAATGATGATATATCTTGTTAAATTTCGTTAAAATAGAGGAGGATCAAGCATGGCTAGCTATACGTGGCCAACGCCCAGCAAGAGATGAAGACGAGATGTAGTGTTACCAACATGTTAAAATGAAATGTCTCAATTCCCTAGAACTGTTATAGTTTCCAATGTATATTAAATAAGTATATATCAATATTTCTTTCAAACCTTGTTGTTCAAAAACCACTCAGCCGATTTTAATGAAATTTGGTACACATATAGTAAATACTTAACTCTTTCGACTTAACTTATCCATAAGGGTGAAATCATCCCCTATTTCTTAATATTCAAAGAAAAATAAAAAATTTTATCGGAAAAATCTGAAACTTCAAAAACAAGCGAGTTCAACTTAAAATTTCATGAAAATAACAAAATTTTCAAAATCTACCCCAATCATCCCTTATCTTTAAACTCTTATATCTCGAGAACTATTGGAGCTTTTTTGATGAAATTTGGTATATAGGATCAGTAAATATTAAAGTATTTTTTAAAATCACCACTTCCGGTCCATGACCTTGAAATAGTTTTTTTCCTAATATCATCCCTATTTTTCAAAATTTTTTAATGCAATTTAAAATGTAAACTTTTATCAATGTCTTTAACAATTCTGTAAAGTTTTAAAACTATCCGACGAATAACGCGATTTTTACTGAATTTCTCTAATATCGTTCTTAATCACATCATAGGCTAAAAATTTCTCAGAAACCACAACCACATAACATGTCGAGTTTGTAACAGCTTTTTGAAAATCCATATTGATAATTATATCGTTCTTTGAACCAGAAATATTTGTCAAACTCTTTGTTGTATCAATGACATAAATAGGTCTATTCGCTAAAAATTCTTTAGGATTGTAATACATTTCCTTATTATTACAGTAAACTTTCTTAAAATCTTGATACATCTGATACATGATTCTGAAAAGACCTCCGGAAATGTTTAAATTTTGTAATTCATCTGGATAATAAGAACCGTTCAATTTTACTCTGATATTTTTTACATCCAAACTATCAAACTTTGAAGGATTTTTTTCTTGATTATTCTGTCTATCTGTTTGAAAACCTATAATAACGAACTTGGGATTGAAGATATTTCTATAAATATTTGTGATATCGAACGAATAAGTTGTTCCGGAAATACCTTTTTGTTCAATACATTGCCAATCTAGAAAATTAAACATAATGTTTTGACTTTTTGTAATTTCATCAATCAACCTTATTTTACTCGTGATTTTATAATCAATCATTGGAACTCTAATAAAAAAATCTGTAATTGTTATTTTTCCATCAACAGGCATAACATTTCCAGTTGCAGTCTTCAGAATCACATCATCGTCTTCTGCTCTTATAAAACTTAGATAAAATCTTCCTTTATAGATCGGAATAGTAACATTTTCAAAAAATCCTAATCCAAAATGAGATAAATTTCCAGCTGCTTCAAAAACACCAAATTTAAAATCTGATTCAAAGCCATTAGAAGTTTGAGAAATAACATCACTTTTTGAATACGAAATAGTTCCTTTAATTGTGCTTAATTGGCCACAGTTTTCGACTTCTTCTATCAATTTATTGTGTTTTCTTACTTCAATCTTAGAAAATAAAAACGGTATAAAATTATCGATTAATCTAACATTATCAGTTCCAAGATATGCTTGACCATCTTGTTTTGTTAAAGTTCCAGAAATATAAAACTGGAAGTTAGACGAGCAAAAGTTATCTCCAAAATCAATATTAAACTCAGTTCTTTTATTCGGTTCATTCAAATGTTGTTTACTAATTGGATAGAAATTTTTAAACTCCGCCCTTTCAATATCACTAGCATATTTTCTGTAGTCCGCCATTTAATAAGAGAAAATTTAGAAATTTTAAACATCATGTATCATTTTTTCATCGATCTAATGTACGTTTTTATAAGAAAAGATATAAATTTTAGTCATTTTTAATGATCTACTTCGTCATATTCAGGATTCTCTTCCTTAAATTTTGCGATCTCGGTCACATATTTCAATAAAAATCTGCACAGGATAGTAACCGCTATCTATAATATTGTTCCAATCAACTGTATCTTTATTTTCATCCAAAAACTTTATACTCAAGTGTTGATAGAGACAAAGAACAGACATATGATCTTTTAATTGATAATGTATATTTTCTTGGATGAACTCTGATGATAAAGTTTGATATTTAGCAATGTTATACCAATTCAATTTGTTTACGTATAATCTCATCATATCTTCGGATAATTCATATTTTTGAGAAATGTCATCCCAATGTTCTTTTTTCAAATCTCTTTCGTGTTGCATGATAAAAAGATCGAAAGCACTGTAATGTCCCGCCATCTCTATTTATTAGGAAAAAATTTCAAAATCAAGTTTTTATAAATTGGCTCTTTTTTGCGTTACATTCAGCACATTTTCCAGAAACTCTTTTAACTCCATTGATATTTGCATAGTATTTTATATCATTTGTTTCAGTTTTTGCCTTACACCTCACACAATATATGAGCGCCATTTATTTAGGGAAAATTTATCGTGCATAAAACCCTACGCGAATACCTATTTCAGTAAGATCTTCCTCCATATTATTAAGTTTTTTTTCTAATTTTTGAAATTTGACAGCATAAGAATCATTGTATTCAACAAATCTATGACCAATATTCTCAAAAGTTTTCGTAGCATCTAAACTAAACTTATCAAAAGACTCTTTAAAATTAGTAAGTTTTTCATTAATTTCACCAACATCGTCTACTGATCTTCTATTTCTGGCTTCTAACTTGTCATAGACTTCTGTTGTAAAATCTTTAACATGCTGTTTATGATTCTCGTAATTTTGTTTTAGTTCATTAAACATTTTAATAGGATCTTCTAATTGAATCATTACAACAACATCAAATGGATTAATTCCTTTACTAACACCGCTAATTCTTTTTCCTTTAAAATCTAAGGCATTTTTAACATTCGGATCATGTAAATCAACAATATCGATGTTTTCTGATAATTTTAGAGGTTTTAAAATTTGTTCTTTAACAACAACATCATGTTTGTCAATACCAGGTCGAACACCGACAATTCTTTTTTTATTAGCCAAACTAACATAATTCTTTTCAACTTTGATCGCTTCAGTAATTTCATCAGCTTTTTCGATATGAGACATTAAATTGGTAAATAATTTTTTTACACCATCATCAACTTCTTTTTCCAATGTTTTTATTTTATCAGCAACTTCATTTGAACTCATGAAATTTGCAAGTTTGTTATCATATTCTGCTTTAAAATCTTCAATCTCGACAGCAAACATATCTGAATCTGGAAGGTTTTGTAATAAATTTTCTAACTTGTTATCAAACTCATTTCTCAAACTATCAAAATTCAAACTATTATCTACATTTTGAATAATTTGTGTTCCAAATACGTCAAAAATATTTTGTGAATCCATATTTATTAAGCAATAATTTGTTAACAACTTCTTTAAAATCTTTACCATTACTCAGTTCATTCAAAACAAAAACACATAAATGACCACAAATTGGGGGATCTTTATAGTCTTGAATCTGAGAATCATTGTAGTAGACGCTTGATTTTTTCAAATATTTAATCAATTCTATAGGTGGTTTGTCCTCAATTCTTCCATACGAATCAAAATAACATGCATTCTTATCATTTTTATAATAGCAAATCCAATGTGTTCCACTTCCCATAATCGAGTCTAAATTCACAATTCCACATTCAAATTTCTTAACTTTTTCAGGTAATGTATCTCTCATGAAGATTCCTCTAAAATGTTTAATATTTTTGCAGATTTCTTCCAATTCCCCGAATGTTAAAGGTTTAAATTTTTTTTTCAATGTTTGATTTCACGTAATTCAAAGTTTTTTCATCTAATCCAGATCCTGTAACATCTTCCAACTCTTTATCTAACCAATTTAAAATGTTTCGAACAATAGGTATCACATCTTTTTTAACGATTGGAGCAGCTTTACGAACATAAGGAACAACATTTTTAACAACTGGAATATTTTCTCCAAAATCTAATAAATCTTTCAAAAGTTCACCATTTTTGAGTTCTTTCAACTGATTATAAGAAAATTCTATTCTGACGCCTTTATCGTTTTTCTTGTGTTTTTCGAGTTTATTGTATTGTCTATTTGTTAAAAATATCTTATCTTCGCCATTTTTTAGTTGATCTATTTTAAATTGAATTATAACGGGTATTTTCTTCTTAAAAGCGGATTTTATTTTTTCTTTCTGATTTTTGCTGAAGTTTACGTTCACCTCCATTTATATAGTTAAAATTTCAAGTTCTCTTCGATTCCCATTCCTAGTTTTCTCTTCAAAAACATTGCTCCAGCTGTTGGAAGCGCAACAAATCTTTCACCTAAACTAGCATCTTTTGATAAAAATCTATCCATTGCTTTATCTTGCAAAACTTTATCTGCTATATGTCTGGAATTTGTGTCTCTATGTTTTGCATAAAAAATATCGTGTTCCATAGCAGCTTGATCTAATTTATTTATACCAGGATCTCCTCTTTTTAGTCTTTTTTCGAGTTTTGTGCCAGGCCCCAGATACTGATAAGTTGGTACGTGTAATTCAAAAGGTAAATTGTTGATAAAATCATTCAAAAGTCCACTACCTTCAATCATAGATGAACTTATTGCCGGCAAAACTCGTTTTAAATATTTAATTCCATCAGGTTTTTCAATCATTTCATCAAGTTTGTTCGAAATAAAATCTTTAATCGCTTTCTTTTCGTTCAAAAAATTGTTGTTTCCAGCCTTTTCTTGAGCATAAATATAATTAATAATTCCATCGAGTTTTGTCAAATCGTCGATATATCTGTATTCAATCTTATTATCACTGTATTTTCTTACACCTGATCCTTCGATTCGTTTTTCCCAAATTGGTTTAATCAAATTGAGATATTTTTTACCTTTACTTGACTTTGGTTTCTTAGTTGATGGATCATTATTTTTGTAAATTGAATCAGATTTCCATAAAATTTCAGTATACTTTTTCAAGTCTTCTTCAGAATATAAACCGTCTTTTGGAACATCAGTGCCTGTTAATAATCTCCATAAACCTTGAGTTCCTTCATATGTTTTTTCATTAATAATGATATCATTATGCTCAAAATTCACGGGCAAATTTCCAATCATAAAACTTTTCTTTTTTCTGTCCCAATACAAACCAAATTTATCATCCTTTGCTCTAGGAAGAAATTTTTTACCAATTTCACCAATTATTATATCCGTTGTTCCAGGACTTATTGGTTCAACTATGGTAGAGTCTTCAATGATTCGAGGTCTAAATGGTGTTGAAGATGGTAATTTTGGCAATTCAAACTCAGATTCTGGTATCGAAATATCAGCAAATTGTCGTACAACTGGAACCAAATTCATCAAATTTTGATTATCGCTTAAAACATTTTCAATTTTGCCCTCAACATTTTTTATTGCAGATGTTACAGGTTGATTAATTTTTTGAATAAATTCTTGTTCTTTTTCATCAATTCGAATCTGTTCTTTAAATTCTTTGATTAATTTCTTTTCTATTTGATCAAGTTTTTTCGCTTCTTCAGAAGTTACGTTCGCCATTTATTTAGGAAAATTTTGAAACGTAAACGTGGAACGTGGAAACGTGAACACGAAACGTGAACACGGAACGTAAAACGTGAACGTGGAACGTGAAACACGAACGTGAAACATGAACGTGAAACGTAAACACGAACGTGAAACATGAACGTGAAACATGAACGTGAAACATGAACGTGAACGTGGAACGTGAACGTGAAACATGAACGTGAAACATGAACGTGAACGTGGAACGTGAACGTAAAAACATGAAAACAACTAGATTATCACACGTTTATATTGGAAAATTTATTCAAATATTTACCACTTTTAGGCTTCAAAGTTAGATTAATAGTTAAAAATCCGTAGTCTTCTTTCCAAATTTTATCACATAACTCAATAAAGTGGTTAAAACTCATATCAGATCCCACATAATTGTTGTAAATCTTTCTCGAATAGTGATCGTCTTGCTTAAAAACACACAACATATTCAAATTATTTCTAATAACTTGTTTATCAACCTTTGAAAAGCATTGGGAAAGATAGATACAAGAGATATTTTTGTGACGAGACATTACGAAATATTCCTTAATAACGTCTTGATTTTCTAAAATACAATCATCAAAAACGATTAACGAATTGGGTTTACATTCGCTTAACGGAACTATGTCCTCAGAAGCATTATAAAAATGTGATATTTTTTTGTTTAAGTTTTTCTCAATGTTTTCAAATCTTTCTTGTTATTTTTTATAGGCGTCCTGTTCTAAAGATTTACTAAAAACATACAAATTGGAATAAGGAATCAACCTATTGTAGATAAAATTCAATAATAAAGTTGTTTTTCCACATCCACTTGAACCAACAATTAACAATCTGATTGGTTGATCTTTCTTATTTTCTTCAAACGTTTGAAGTTTTATCTGATCTTTTTGCTTTAAAAATTTCTCCATTTAAATAGAAGATTTTCATCTTGAAGCAACGCTTGCGAAAATGAAGCTGTTCAAGTTGACTTCAGAAAGCTCTAAATTAGATTTAAACTTGGAACATCCTATTCATTTAGAGGAAGAATCAAATTATTTTATCGGTTTAAGCGGTTTTTATTCTGACAATTTTGTAATAAATATTAGTGAAAGTTCTCCTTATTGTATAGGATTTAGTGAGAAGAACATAACAAAATATTATGGTTTAAACAAAGGATATTATACCTTCGATCAAATAAAAAATTCCCTTAAAAATTATCTGAAAACATTCAAACAATCAGATAAATCTTTAAACTTTGACGAAAACAAGTTTGAAATGCAAAAAAAATTATCTCTCTAATAAAATTCAAATAAAATCACCAGTAAGAATAATGTTTTCAGCAATTATTGTAGAATTGTTAGGGTTTGTTCAAGAAACTATTGAGCCAAATCAGGTATATTTAGGAAATAAAACGCCAAAATTTAGACCGTTTGATGTAATTGAAGTGCACTGCAATCTCGTTGAACCTAGTTTTGAAAATCATACCGAACATTTACACAAAGAATCTGAAATTTTGTACACTTTTTTCCCAAATGTTGCTTATGGATCGAAAATCAGTGAAAAACCGAATGAAATCGATTATATTCCAATTAGAAAAAATATTAAAAGAATTCAAAAAATCGTTCTAACTATACAAGACTCTGAGGGAAATGTATTAAATAATGAGAGTAAAACAACAATTTATTTAAGATTGATGAGAGGCTATTAGATTAAAATGACGATAATGACGAGAAAATAGCCCTTAAATGTATAAATCACTGGAGTCTATCCCATAGACCCCGAGAAAATATTCAAAAACATACGTTCTGACAAGGGTATCGAATCGCGACTCTTACAAACATTACATCCTAGTTCAATTTTTATTAATGAATCTGGACTTTACACTCAAATAATTGCTTGTTAAATTTTTTCTTTCTAAATGGAGTCAGTTGTGGATCTGCTCAATAACCAACTTACATTCGATAACACGAATATCTTAACTATTGTAGACGAAAACAGTGTGATCTGGTTTAAAGCGAAAGATGTTGCAGAAATATTAGAATATGAAAACACTAGACAAGCAATCATATTAAACGTTGATGATGATGACAAAATTCAATATTTTTACTTAAAAAACAAGGGTCTATTCGAATGGCCCCTTAACAATCTTCATCCCTGTACTGTTTTTATTAATGAACCAGGTCTCTCAAAATAAAAATTGCTTGTTAAATTTTTTCTATCTAAATGGAGTCAGTCATAGATCTAAGAAATAATCAACTAAAATTCAATAATAAAGAAATTTTAACAATTGTTGACGAAAATAATGAATTTTGGTTTAAGGCTAAAGATGTTGCAGAAATATTGGAATATAACAATACAGAAAAAGCGATTAGAAATAATGTCGATGAAGGTGACAAATCTCAATACTTTTATCTAAAAGATAAGGTAGCCCTCGAGGGCCACCTCGCAAATATTCACAAAGATACTATTTTCATGAATGAATCAGGACTTTATTCGTTAATTTTAAGATCTCATAAAATAGAAGCAAAAAGCTTTCAACAATGGGTTACAAAAGAAGTTTTGCCAAGTATTCGTAAATTTGGTGAGTACAAACTTGAAAACAAGATTAAATATTTAGAGGACGAAGTTAAACACTTGCAAATTAAAGATGAAATAAAAACGGAAATAATCGCAAAACAAAGTGTAAAAATTGACTTAATGAAACCAGACCTTGTTTGTAAAGATTTTGCTAAGAAAAAACACCATGTTTTTGTATTAATTAAGAAGAATCACATGTGGGAATATCCTTATTACGTTATCAGAGCTCAAAAGAGAGAAATACCGAAAAGATTGAAAGAACTTGAAATTGATTACCCAGAAATGGAAATTTTATTAAGACATGGAGATCCAAATAGTATAAATCTCTACAACCAAATGAAAGAATCTTTGAATATTTTATACAACGGAAATCATTTTACTACAAATATGGCAGAATCTCGACTGATTTATAGAATATCTAAATTACACGATGAAAATGTTTCTAAATTTTACTAAAAACTCTCGATTTATTATATTTTGTTTGTAAATGTTTAGCATAACTAGGTAACCATTGTAGAATTCTTTTTTCATATTCACAAGGCATTTCGTTTTTATAACTTTCGCTGAAAATTTTTTTAGCACAATCTTTGCAAAAAGCATCTTTTCTATCTTTACTATACTGCCAGTTATTAAATTCAGAAATATTTTTAATTTCTTTACAAAAGTAACAATTTTTTTCTTCTAAAGTTAATTTGTCCATTTTAACGTATAATTCCTTACAATAACAGTCTTTTCTATTCTCTTCTTGACACTTTGTATATTTCTTTTGAGACTCCATTTATATAGAAAAAATTATTACACGATGAAAATGTTAAACTCTTGAATTATGATATTTTGTTTGTAAATGTTTTTGATAATTATTTAACCATTTTATAGTTCTTCCACATTCACATTGAGTATCTTCATAATATAATCTATGGTGATTCTTCTTTACACAATCTTTACAATATGAGTCTTTCTTATCTCTACTATAGTGATCACTATTAAACTCTGAAATTTTTTTAGTTTCTTTACATTTAAGACATTCTTTCTCTTCCAAAGTTAATTTTTCTATTTTATCATACAGCTCTTTATGATACTTCCTATAACAATCTTTACAATTATAAATAATTCCATCTTTTCTACTCTTATCTTTATAAAATTCTTCAAAACCTTTTAATTCTTTGCACATTGAACATTTCTTTTGATGCGCCATTTATATATAGAAAATTTATATTACAGTTTTGACTTCTTCAATTCATATTCATCCGGTCAACTTTCCGGTTATTTCTTCATTATTTAAATCTTTTATACTATAAGTTACAGGATCTGTGTTATTAATTTGATAAATCACAAAGATTTCTCTTGACCAATTGTTCTTATATTTGTTCGAAAATGTTTGTTTTTTACTAACAATTCTTACATGATCATTGACTTTAAATTTAGTTTTCGTGTGAATTTCAGGTGGAACATACTTGAAAACGGTCTCTAAAAACTCCTTTTCTGCATCCTTATCTACGTCTTTGGGCTTCATTTTGATTGTGCTGTGAACTGTATCGTTATAATTGTTTACGATTTTTTGAAGAATATCGATCCATTTAAAGTTTTTATTAATCTCAAAAAGAACCTTCATTCTTTCATTCTCTCATTTTGAGTTCTGTTATATCTCTCTACAATACTTGATTTCTCTTCGTTTTCAGTATGATAAATCTTAATGTTGTATTTCCTCAAAACATCGTTAAATTCTTTATTTTTAAACTCTAAACCCTTATCTGTATGAAGTAGGTTAGGAGGTTTGTGATTGATCCTTATGGCATCTTTTACTATATCTTCGAAAGCTTTTGAAATATCCTTGCCGTTTTTTCTTTTGATAGCTCTTGACCAAGCATATTTTGAGAAAGTATCAATAACATTTAACATATACTTAAATCCATCATTTTGATCTGAATAGTTAGACATTATAACTAAATCTGCTGCCCATAAATCGTCAATTCCTAATGTTATAATTTTTCTCTTTTTAAACTTTTTTCGTACTGGTGCATGAATTTCTCGAGCTTCAATCTCTATCTCATCTTTAGTCTTCAATTCTTGCTTAACAGGTTTTGGATTTGGATTCTTTATAAACTTACTCTTGTTTGTCTTACATTTTGAACATTTTGCAGCAATTCTATACAATCCATTTTGAGTTTGAACGATTTTTGAATCTATATTTTTCGTTTTCTTTTTACACTTGTGACAGTGAATTAAATCGTCTTCCATTTACATATCAAAGTTTCCAAGTTTATTTAATTCGTCTAATATATCAGATTTTGCTTCATAGCCATACGGTACTGTATCGATCTTATTTTCTAGGACAATTCTCTTATCATCTTTAGCGTTCAGTGCCAGCTTGTTTATGGTAACAGTGTACAACTCATGTTTATAACTTTTGATGACTGTCATCTCCCTAAATTCTTCTTTATCTTCGAACAAACATCTCTTCAAGTTTTCGATATTTATTGTTTTATTTACAACGCTTCTCTTAATTCCTTTACACCTAACTGGGTTTTTATCTAGATATTTGTACGAGTACATCTTAGACCTTAAACCACAAAAATTCTTCTAAAACTTCGCTATTTAACTCATCTTTGAATTTCCCTATCACCTTCTTATTTTTAGTAGTGAAACATTCATGATCTTTTGGATAATCACTTGTATCAAAGTCATCTATATTTTCTTTAATAATTTTAAAAGGATCTCGTTTCAATTCTAGAAAATAACTGTCTGTATCCATGTAACACAGATTCAAATCTGGATCAAACTTCTTTAATTTGTTGTAATAAAACTCGTACATTAGCAATTTTGAGAGGTCGAGAACTGAAAATCCTATGTAAATCGGTTTGTTAAATTTAACCTTTTGTTTGTACATGTGACTCGCTATACAGTTGTCGTCAAAGATGTTAAAGCATTTGAAATTTGTTTTCTTAGCTTGTTTCATTGAAAATTCTTCATTTCCAAGCTTAATATCACATCTGTTTCTCACATTTTCCATAGATTTTCCAAAAACTGAGTTGTTCATCAGCTTATAAAAGTCCTTTTCAAAGTCGCTTGTAGCTTTGGTTCTCATGTTTGTGTTTAAAATCAATGTATTCTTTCATAAAAGGCTTCTGATCGAATGCAATAACTCTATTCACATGTTTCAAAATCATACCTTGTTCCAAATAGAACTTCAAATTTCTCGAATGAACAACGTATTCAGTTTTATCCAGTAGAGTTGTGCAAAGTTTGTTGTTATAATGTTCTGGAGCAAGAGGTAAATCTTTGTGATGTTCATGCAAATTTGTTGGATATTCAAGATCAACTTCTAAAATATATCCATAATCTTCGTCGCCAGTGAGTTCCAAAATTGTTTCTTTCCATTCTGCTGTTGTATACGTTTTTAGGATCCATCCACTTGATTTCGTTATATGGTAAATTTTGCATAAGTCCATACCCATAAAGGTTGTTTGCATCGACGTACAACAAATAGTTTTCGGGCTTTGTCTTATCAAAATCTTTTAAATATTTGTTATTTGCTTTCACATATCGTTTAATACACTGAGAAATGCCTCCGCGAATACCTTTTTCAATCATTAAATACATGTTATAATCGTTAATTAGCTGAAGCTCAATTTTCGTTAATTTTAACATAGCATCCCAAGCAAGACTAGGAGCAGTCAGATAGTGTGCTGGATCAAGCTTATAGCAATTCAAACAAATATTCCTAAAATTTTCAAAGATATCAGCGAGCAATAAAACATCTTGAATGTTGTACAAATCAGAATAATTTCCCAGATTTTTCTCTTTTAATTTGTTCCAAACATTTAAGTAGTGTTGATAATCTTTCTCAGATATGCTCTCATCTGTCAAGAGTGAATAGAAATCTTGAATTTTCAGCTCTTCTTTGTAATCAAGTTTTTCAATACTATCGATAAATTCATAGGGAAATATTCCTTTTCCTGACAATATTTTAAAAAATCTCTTCTTTGTCATTTGGCTGTCTTTCTATAATTTCATTCAATATTCTTCCATCCTGTATAAAATGATTTGTATGTTTGAAGTCTTCTTTCTTTAAATTTTTCGCTAATTTTTCGATAGATGACGCCATGAATCTAAACGTGTCTACGAAAGAGAATTTTATGAACTTTCTAGGTTTGTCACCATCAAATTCATACCCGTATCCAGAATTTACAGAGTAATTTATATATCGTTCATCGGTGTTTGCAATCAAATCAACATTACCGTATTGTTTTGCCAATTCTTTTATGTACAAATGCGTATCGTAATTAGACATATTGTGACAGAAAACGGGAATATTCTGAGGAAATTTCAAATTCAGATTACAAATTCTATGAGCTGCACCTCGAAATTTTCCAGTCAAATGACAGTGATCTCTGCATTTTTTGAATGCATCATAAGCAGAACTCCAATTATCTGGTAAAAAACCCTAAAGTTTTTTCAGTGTCTTGATACGATATTTCTTCACAAATGTGGCAAAGATTTGAATTTTGATACGAAATTTCTTCTTCGTCAGTCAATTTCATGGGCTTCATGTTCTTTGAATTATATTTTTTAGCTATGTACTTCGATAATTTATTGAGTTCTTCAAACAATTTTGCAGGAACATTCGGCAACTCTTCTTCATTTTTTGCTCGATAACATATCGGCTTGTACATACGATTGGTCACATTAGACACTAAATATAGAGTAAAACCATAAGGAATATGCTTCTGAATCTTGGTTGTAGTCGATTTTTGCGGATTGTTTTTTGCATGTGGGAATCTTCTCTAATATGCTTTCAAAATCCATATAAATAACGTACGGATGGCTAAATTTCTTTTGATAATTAGTAAATTTAGTTGTTTGACCTGGAAATGGCATAATTGGCTTACAAACTTCATGATTTTTACAAATTTCTAAGTGATCTGTTAAATCTCCAGATTTGTAAAAATGGCTTAAACATCTTCGACACAAGAACGTCTTGTGAGCATTTTTTGATATCTGTGAACTCGCTAATCTACTTAAATCTGTTATCAAAACATAATGGGATTTATCATCTTGTTTAACATACAATAAATCAACTTCTAACTTGGCGTCATAAACTTCTGAAATTTGCAACGGTACTATGTGTAGTTTTTCATCAAAAGTATAGACATTTACAGACATTTTCGGATACTTGTACTTTGCTTTGCTGCTTCGTTTTTCAAATAATTGTATATCTTTTAAAGACATAGGATAGTCGAATCCAGAAAATATCTCATCGTTCACGAATTTTTCGTATTGTTTTGCTCTGTCAACATGAGTCTCGGGTTTTTTCAATAGCGCATCGGATAGAGTAAATAAAGCAATAATCATCTTTATTTTTGATATTTACACAAGCTTTTTTATCTTTGATTTCCTTTGGTAAATCGATATATGATCCTGCGTTCATAAATTCATGTTTATTAAGGCTCAAAACTAGTTGTTTACAACTTTTAAATGTCCATCCGGAACCTTTATTTGGATTATTCGTTTGTTCTCGATGTGTTAATTTATTAAATTGCTTAGTAATAAAGTCGTTTACGTCAAAGATTTCGTTCTGCTTTGATAGTAAAATACATTAGACATGTTTGCGGTTCACCATTCACTAAAGTTCGTTCGTATTCACATTCCAAAGAGAGATAGCCCTTCATATTTTTAACATTTTCTTGAAATTTCTCGATTAAACTTTTAATTTCAGACCGCATAATTGAAAGATATTTGTAAATTGACATGGAATTGTCGTTCAAGTTTGTTAAAATGTATTGCTTGAAAAGACCGTGTATTGAGGATAAAACTTCTACATCAATGATATTTTCGGATTTTACTTTAAGAGTTTTATCAATTTCTTCGATCATTTCAGACTTAGTTTTATCGTTTGTTTCTAAGGACAATTTTTCAGCGATTGATTGAATTTTTTCATCATTAAATAGATTGAGATCTTTTTTATCTTCCTTAAAGCTTTTCTTTAATTCACGCAATTTTTCTATATTGTACATCTTTTCGTGACCATCGATTTGATTCTCTTTAGCCCAAGTCCTCAAATAATTTAGTTCTTTATTATAAATTTCTTTGTTCTTCAAATGATTTTTCGAATTGTAATGACGAGTATAGTGATGTTCAAAAATGTCTTTTTTGCAGTATGGGCACTCTATCTTTTTCCGCTCCATATTTAAAGAGCAAAAATTTGTAAACTAAAATTTTGAGAAGTGGTGATTTTTGTGACAACTTGACACAAATCAGCACAATTTCTGGTCAAATGTTTTCAGATTGTTCTATTTGTTATAGAAAAATCTTTTAACTAAATTTAGTTAAAAGATTTTTCTATAATAAATGGCAGCGCTGTTACAAGAGTTGAATAAGGTTGGTGAACTAAGATTCAAAGAATATAAGAAATTAGTGGAATTGGAAGAAAAAAAGAGATATAGAATCTTGAATTTGGAGAAAATGAAAGATAAATTCGGGTTTACAATAATTGCCGAGTTGGAAGATTGTAAAGTACACTTGCCGAACAGATTTTTGACTGTTTTGGATGAGAAAAAGATTAAAGAATTAAACAAAAATGAAAAATTACACTTGATTGTTACTGGAAAGAAGACTATTAAAGATAAAGACTGTGTTACAATTAACTTTGTAGAATAAAGATTTTTTATTAAGATTTTTTTATTTTTTCATTAAAACAGCTTATAAATGTAGAAGCAAACATTGAACAGTAAAACAGCTAAAGATTCGGTTATTTAACATTCGTGCTTTCCTGTTAGATTTTATTAGATTTGTTTATGGTTCAATGGACAGTATTTTACATTGATTTTCTGTCTGTCCCAAAAGTGGTCTAGAACCGGCATATTCATATCTACTTATATATATATATATATATATATATATATATATATATATATATATATATATATATATATATATATAATACATACAATGTATTAATGAATTAGAGGAATACCTTGTATTATGCTTTGGATTAGTGGTAACAATACTATAAATACAGTATGACTGTATATAACCCCAATAATTATTTGCTCGAAAATGTGTAATTGCTAGGTATTTTTACGTCTTATGCTTTAAGTTCACTCATTTATTAGATGAATATGTATATTGATATACATAATTTATATATACATGCCAAAATCAGATCACTTTACGCGTACATAATGGAATAGTAAACCACAATTTTACCAATGTTATTGTCCTATTTACCCATATACAATAGAATGTGTGCTTTGACTAATGCTAATGCAGTAGCTCCATTAATTCAAGAGTATTGAGTTATTTACTGTAGCTAAAAGCAACAGGTCCTTAAATCAGAGGTTTAAACAGCAACTACGATTTTACATAATAAACTTTGATTGAGTATCTCGCAAATATAGACGTAGGAAAACTTTGTTCGACAGGTTATTTTTCAGGTGGGTAATCGTGTATCTAATAACAATTACTAAAAAAAAAATGCTGCTATTTATGTCGTACAAATACAGATATTGACTTTAAACTTATCTTGAAGACTTATAGTCAATATTTTTACTCATTGATTGTTCTGAATTGTATCAATGATATACTTAACTTAATTATTAGAAGGTAGGAGTACGCATAACATTTACCTAGTTTCGCTGATGTTGTTAGGTCATGCTATATTTCAAGTGTATAGCTCACATTATTATCGTGATGACTTTTGTATATACAGATAAGCATACAGAAAAGACCATTTTAGAGCTCCACCCAGACTAAAGAGATATTGGACTAGTCTACTGGATAGACTTCAATCAACGAGGCTGTTAGTAGCAACAGGCATTGCCTGTTGGTGTTTCTTGATCTTGCAAAAGCTTTTCATTCGGTATATAGGCTTAAACTGTTAAGTAAGTTAGAGTTAATTGGCGTTAAAGGGAATTCATTAAATTGGTTTAAATCTTATCTAGAAAATAGGAAGCAGTTTGTTACAATTAATATCATCAATAGTAGCGAAACCACCACAGATTACGGCGTCATTCAAGGAAGTACCCTCGGTCCCACATTATTCCTCATATATGCTATTCGCATATATCTTGCTAAAATAAATATAACGGGTAAGCTTTGTCTCTTTGCGATGATATAGTAATATTCGGTACTTTGGGATTATACCAACCACACCAGTATGAAGAACACAAAAATATAAATTTATAGAAACAAACATGATAGAACGAAAAAAAACTGTTTATTTACAAAATTACAAGTATTTCCAGGTATTGTGATCGGTATTGTTGTCGCTGTTATCTTATCTTTCTCGAAAATCCCGATTACGGCAGGCCGCGCGGCATCACATGATTTGCACGGTACATAATTGCCTTTCCATTACAATTCAATTTATATATCTGATCAGCCCCTCTAGAATTTGATATTTTACTGATAGGTACTATCTCGAGGGATTTTTTCTTTCTTCTTCTTAAAAATCTTACAAAATGCAATTATGCGTATAGACAAATGAGTCACTTTTTAGAGTAGCATATTGTGCGTATGTGCAATAAATTGCACAAAGTGGAGTGATAGCATATGGTGGAGCGTACAAAACAATTCTCCAACCGTTAGGAGTAACACAAATGGCAATAGTTAAAGCAGCTCCAGGACTAAATAGGCAATACACTACAGATGCCGTTTTTGACAATTTAAAAGTTTTTGACATACGACAGTTATTTGTTAAGAAATTGTTGATGCATATACACAAGCGATTCAACGAAATATTCGAGGAAGTAACTCACAACTACACTAGAAATGCGGGCAATGTTGTAATACGCGCACCAAGGCTTTCAAGAACTTACTCGACTACTAATCCTTTCATTATAGCACACTATTTATACAGAAATACACCTGAAGACCTATAGCACAACAACTTGTACACAAGCACGACATATAAAAAAATGTAAATACATGGATACTGGAGGTTGGAAGGGACATAGCTAAACAAATTATAACACCAATCTATAAATAAAGAAACAATTATAAATTTAACATTCGACCTACTGTAGCGCGCGCTACAAGTGTGTGTGTGTGTTCGAGTAAGTGTATTAGGTGTATTGGAGTGCGAGTGATTGGGGACGTACGAGTTATTAGGTGTTGGTGGGGGTGGTTAGGGTTTCAGCGACCATAGTCTTCTCCTCTGTAACCAAAAAAATCTTTAATATATATAAATTATATTATATATATATATATATATATATATATATATATATATATATATATATATATATATATAATCAATTAATAACTTTTTTTAACATTTATATATTTCTTTTTACAGCAATTTGTATTATTTTTACAGCAATTCTATTTATTTTTTGTTGTAACCAAGCTACAATAAAATATTAAGTAACAGTGAGGTACATTACAAGGGACTCATTCCCAAAACACAAGTTTTTAGTCAGTTTGGGAATTAATGTCTAAGTTTTATTTTATAAAGTTTTACTGCAGTTTCACCAGTTATTGTAGTATATCTTATTTTCACCTAAGGAAATGCATTTAAACTAGATTTAAATGCTTTTTGATTGAAGAAATAATTACTTTTTGACTTGACTTGACTTTGACCGAATCTCACTGTCAACATCCCCTAACTATAAAACTCTTAATTATATACTGTTACAATTAGGAATTTACGTACTTTTATGTTTCATAATTATATTACATGCTAAGTTCGCGCAAATAAATCAATTGTATAGTTCAATTCTTAACTCTCGTTCCGTTTAAAAAAATGCCTTGAAAAATATTCAGCTGTCTGTTCGAAAAATCACGAAACTATTGTAATAATTGGGTACACTTGCATATAATGGACCTGCTAATATTGAGTTTTTATCTAGTTCTAAGCCAACATATTCCACGTTCCCTATATAAAAACAAAGTTGCAGCTATGAGAAATGATTATATTTAAGTTATTATATATCTTAGGGTAAAATCCAAGTGTTGTATAACTGTCAGTCATTTATAATAATGTTCTTCCACATATCGATCTTTTAAGATTCAGATAGTTACAATTAATAAAAAAATACAATTAGTAAAAATTTTTGAGTAATATATAGTAATATTGTAAAAAAGTGTAGGAACTTTGTAAAAACACTATAAATGCCGCAACTCCTTGCAATTACACCTCAACTTGGTACTAACACCGTACTTGTACATAATTTGAACATGTTTGTTAACAAGGCTCAAATGACAAATGTTACAAGATGAAGTTATTTCGTAATGGTACAAAATTTTTTGTCTAAATTATTTTAAATAATACTAAATTTTACTTAATTTTAAACCAAATTCAAAATTTTGCATGAAAAAATCCTTCAATAGCTTTAATAGGGTTAAAAGAGGGCAGCTCAAAAGTTTTAGAAATACTCAGTTTAATTGGTCAAGTGTATTATTTTATGAAACATAACTTTGTATTGATTTGTAACTAAACTTGGTACTAACACCGTACTTGTACATAATTTGAACATGTTTGTTAACAAGGCTCAAATGACAAATGTTACAAGATGAAGTTATTTCGTAATGGTACAAAATTTTTTGTCTAAATTATTTTAAATAATACTAAATTTTACTTAATTTTAAACCAAATTCAAAATTTTGCATGAAAAAAATCCTTCAATAGCTTTAATAGGGTTAAAAGAGGGCAGCTCAAAAGTTTTAGAAATACTCAGTTTAATTGGTCAAGTGTATTATTTTATGAAACATAACTTTGTATTGATTTGTAACTAAACTTGGTACTAACACCGTACTTGTACATAATTTGAACATGTTTGTTAACAAGGCTCAAATGACAAATGTTACAAGATGAAGTTATTTCGTAATGGTACAAAATTTTTTGTCTAAATTATTTTAAATAATACTAAATTTTACTTAATTTTAAACCAAATTCAAAATTTTGCATGAAAAAAATCCTTCAATAGCTTTAATAGGGTTAAAAGAGGGCAGCTCAAAAGTTTTAGAAATACTCAGTTTAATTGGTCAAGTGTATTATTTTATGAAACATAACTTTGTATTGATTTGTAACTAAACTTGGTACTAACACCGTACTTGTACATAATTTGAACATGTTTGTTAACAAGGCTCAAATGACAAATGTTACAAGATGAAGTTATTTCGTAATGGTACAAAATTTTTTGTCTAAATTATTTTAAATAATACTAAATTTTACTTAATTTTAAACCAAATTCAAAATTTTGCATGAAAAAAATCCTTCAATAGCTTTAATAGGGTTAAAAGAGGGCAGCTCAAAAGTTTTAGAAATACTCAGTTTAATTGGTCAAGTGTATTATTTTATGAAACATAACTTTGTATTGATTTGTAACTAAACTTGGTACTAACACCGTACTTGTACATAATTTGAACATGTTTGTTAACAAGGCTCAAATGACAAATGTTACAAGATGAAGTTATTTCGTAATGGTACAAAATTTTTTCTCTAAATTATTTTAAATAATACTAAATTTTACTTAATTTTAAACCAAATTCAAAATTTTGCATGAAAAAATCCTTCAATAGCTTTAATAGGGTTAAAAGAGGGCAGCTCAAAAGTTTTAGAAATACTCAGTTTAATTGGTCAAGTGTATTATTTTATGAAACATAACTTTGTATTGATTTGTAACTAAACAGAGTTAACATTCTTAACAAAATATGTTGATTATAAAACGTTTTTGTGGTTTCCGGATAATGGCGTTTCTGAAATTTTTCCAAGTAAGAACACGCCGAACATTATTTCCGTTATCAATTTTGATATCCTCCTATTAGTTTTATGTAAACTAAATGTTCCAAGTAATAATGTATCATCAGTGTTTAATTTAGAGATGACATTCACATATGCAATTTACCTTTCTGCCTAATAAGCCGGTAGGGTTATTTGGACATATATTTTCTCATTTCCATTTATTTCATCACTAAGAATACATTGCTAATATTATCTTTGTCTATTGTACATATCACTTTAATTTGTGCTCTAAACATATGGTAATTTCAACGTGATATTTAATTTTTATTATATTTTCATAAGTAGGCCTACTGAAGAAATGTTAGGAGTGAATTTAGGTGATCGAAACACTATGCAGCGATGTCACACACGTGGCAGCAATACATGTAGTATGAAATATGTCCACTTTATGTCATACATAAACATAAAAGGAAACTACCAGCAGTTTGAATACTAAACATCGTAACGATAAAAGGCTTAAACATCCTGTTAATCCTCAAAAGCTACTATTTTTTAAATCCATGACTGTAATGGTCATGGGAGATCTTTTGGATTATGTTAGTACACAAATATATGCTCTAGTATATTTTCCATACAGGTATGAAGCACTTCGGTAATCTAACGGCTATATAAGAAGCGTTTACACTGCCGTTCATATTAGTTTTATTCAAATAAGAACAATTTTAAACTTATAGTTGATAACGTAGTGATGGAAGGTATTAAGTAAGTGTTCAAAATGTTAAACGTCTAATTATTGGGTGCTCTTCACTTAGGAATAATCTGTTATTTTTTTTGTGCTTTGTAGTTTAAATTACAGCTCTTTTTGAGAACTACTGTACACAATTGAATGGGTGTTGATCAAATCCGTAAAATGAGACACCTCCCATAACTCTACGTTTGTATAAATTATTAAAAATACATTTATGTATATTTATATGTTTATTTTTCTTATTTTATTTATTACCTTCTTTCTCTGTTTCAATATATGTAAATATTTATACAATTTATATTTATCTGAATAAGGTAGATACACGAAAATTCATGAAGGTTTTGAACCATTATACTTTGGTTTACTTGTCGAAGAGAATAATCTGTGAGTATTTCAATTACAACAGTTGTCACCCCACTTATGTGAAAAAAGTTTTCCGAATAGTCTTTCTATTAGTGTGAAAAATCTGTGAAGTAATGAAAACGATTTTATTAATTATATCAATAAATTAATTTGTGGTTTTGGAAAATTAGGATATGCTGATAAAGCTGAATCAACCAACAAACAAAAATAGTAATCCTTTTCCCCAAAACAATCCATTATTCATAACCAAATTTTATCCTGGCCATAACAAAATCAGCTAAATCGTGAGGACAGCATTTAACCTAATTCAAAATTCTCAAGAAACTAAAGACTTATTTTCAAAATCTCCAAGAGCTGTATTCAAAAAGCCCGCCAAAATTAAACAGATGTTGGTCTGTACTGATTCTATAAACAGGTAAATAAGACATCACAGTATTTTGGTTGTAAACCTTGCCAAAAACAAAAACCTCGTTTTGTCTACAAGTAAAAATGTCAAAAGTAATGTAACCAGTCATGTATGTCCTATTAAAGGAACTATGAACTGTGACACTAAAAAACTTATTTGTCAATTTGATTGTAACTTTTGAGAAAAACAGTATGTCGGCCAAACATGGAATCATTAACGTAAACGAGTAACTGGTCATCGATTTGACATTTTCCATAGTGACATATAAAAACCCTTTAACCAAAACCTTTAGCCAGTTACGCTATCAATGTTCATACACAAAATCATTTAGAAAACTGTTCCACCATCAAAAATAGATATATGATCCTTGAAAATTCAAAGAAAAACCTTATTATGTTGAAATTTAAAAGAATTGAAACTGCTTACCAATTAATACTGCAGACAAGATATCCAAGTGGAATTAATTTAAGATATTTATTTTTCGTCTACTTCTACTTCTATCGTCTATTTAAACACACGTCATGTCATGGACCATCAGCTGCTGATCTATTATCTTTACATTATACATAACATTACAAATGTTTGTTTTTCTTGTTTGATTTCTTATCTTCTTTTTCTCTCATAAATTGTGTAAATATTTATACAATTTAAATTTATCTGATGACGTGTACTTGGATAGGCAAAAATTAATAAATGTTTTGAACCATTATTCTGAGGTTTACTTGATGAAGAGAATAACTTGGTTCTATGAATATATATATATATATATATATATATATATATATATATATATATATATATATATATATATATATATACAGGGTTAATAAAAAGTCTGGAGACCCCCGACTAATATTGTAACGGCTCACACGAGAAAAACTAATCTCGCCACACATTTATTTTATATTATGAGGTACTTTTTGGGCATAATTAGTGCTTCATTTACAAACCCAAAATGGGGGATTTTGGAGGCAGCTCAAAAATTTTAAATGTAAAGCCCCATCAAGTGACTTGTCATTTTCAAGCCCCTGATAAAAGAAAACAAACAACGCAAATTAGAGGTCTCTATCTTAACACAGTAAAAAATTACTGCCAATTGAAAATTGTATAAGCCAGAATAAACTATTTACACATAGGAATAACTAACTTTTGGGGCAGCTAAAAACTGTCACTTTTAAGCACCACTCAGTTGATCTCTCATTTGTTAGGTATTCATAAAAGGTTCAAACTAGGAAAAGTGGAGAATTGTAATGAAACCCTTATATTTTATTGTTTCCTATAAAGGAAAAGAAGAGATATTTAATAAGAATTTTCTAACATCGTTTTGTATTTTTTAAGCAGATACTCTGTCATTACTTACCAGCTTAACGTTTCACAAGAAGTGTTCAAATTGCTTCCCCTCAGCGGCTTGACAATGTGCTAGTGTGGTGTAAACATGTGATACAACTCGCTGCAATGTTTGTTGAGGAATCCCATGTATTTCCTGTACAACTCGATTTCTCAGATCATCAATATCTCGTGGCTTTGTTTTGTACACTCTGTCTTTGACATAACCCCACATGAAGTAGTCAAGTGGTGACAGGTCTGGTGATCTGGCGGGCCACTCAATAAAACCCACGTCTACCTATCCATCGATTTGGGAAAACATTATCCAAGTAGTGGCGGACTTGCCGGCTATAATGTGGAGGTGCTCCGTCTTGTTGGAACCAACCTTGTTCAAAAACATCTCTGGATGCCTGGATTGCTGGAATGATTTGTTGTTGGAGCATACCTAAGTACACATCACCAGTAAGGTTCCCTTCAATGAAGAATGGTCCAATAATTTGTCCTCCCATCATACCTATCCAAACGTTAATTTTTTCGGGATGTTGAGTGTGTTGTTCTTGCACCCAGTAAGGATTAACATCACTCCAAAGACGAGAATTGTGTTTATTTACTTCCCCGTTTAGCATGAAGGTTGCTTCGTCACTGAATACAATATTATTTAAGTTTAATGTCTGGTTATCTATTTTGCTCATCATTTCATCACAATATTGTACCCTTCGATCGAAGTCATCTTCGTTCAGCTCGTGTGCAAGATGAATTTTGTATGGCTTGTATTTATTTTCATGTAAAATCTTACAAACCGACCCCTGAGAAATCCCCACTTCTCTTGACAAAGCAGTTGTTGACACATGCGGGTTTTCAACAACAGACATCAACACCTCCAGACAATGGTCTTCATTTCTTGCTGATCTCGGTCTTCCAGACTTAGGCCGATTCTTCACTGAGCCTGTTTATTCAAAACGTTTAATTATTTTTTCAACAGCAGATTTTGATATAGGGTTTCTATGAGGAAATGTTTCATTAAATAAATGTCTCACTTGTTCATATGATTGAATTATATCACCATATCCACGCATCATTAACAATGTAATACGTTCCTGTTCGCTTAGCTCCATGATAAAATTAAGGAATAATGTGACTGAAGTGAGTACGTCTCGACACTGATGGTATTGAAAACATGAAACAATGATAAGACTATTGTACAACAGATAATTCGGGACAAAGTCCATAACTAGTGGAATGTAGTCCTCCTGCAGTTAGGAATTCCCAATATTTCTTTAAACTTTTATTATTTGCTAGGTTTGATATTTAAACCCATACTTCGTTTTGAGATTGTTTTGCCTTTTAATACCTAACAAATGAGAGATCAACTGAGTGGTGCTTAAAAGTGACAGTTTTTAGCTGCCCCAAAAGTTAGTTATTCCTATGTTGTGTGTTAAGATAGAGACCTCTAGTTTGCGTTGTTTGTTTTATTTTATCAGGGGCTTGAAAATGACAAGTCATTTGATGGGGCTTTACATTTAAAATTTTTGAGCTGCCCCCAAAATCCCCCATTTTGGGTTTGTGAATGAAGCACTAATTATGCCCAAAAAGTACCTCATAATATAAAATAAAATCATACGATAGCTCATATGATTAAAACCCTGATTATAAAAGCCTATCAAGTACAATAAACTTTTTGGTGTAATATTGTTCAGAGATGAAACAAAGCTGATTACCCGGAAAGCTGCAAGATGTTCAAAGTAAGATTAATTAATGAAAAGTCTAAAATACCAACACTCAACCGCCCCTGTAAGCCTTTTATGACAAAGTCAATTTGGCAGACACACTTTTCCAGAGTACTTTACGTTAAACAGAGCTTGTTTATTCCGTTCATTGGGATATGTTTTTTTATTAAATAATTTACTGCAAAATAAGAATGATTTTTCAACATAATGTGTGTAGCATTAAGAACATTTTTGAGTTAAATGTACACTAAGGACATTATTATGAAAAACTTTTAAATTCTCCATAAGGTATTTGCAAAAGTATAATTAACTGTTCAATTTTGGTTTTATAAAACTATATTTAACTTTAAAATTATTTGCTAAACCGTTCCATTGAATTATACTAATTTTAAAATTTTCAAAGAACACTAATGCCAAAAAGTACAATGTTCTTCTTCAAATATGCTTCATCTAATAAAACAAAACTCTAAAAAACATTTCCATTTTCTTCATTCAACAATGTAAGTTCATAAAATAGCAATATACTTTGCGTTTTTTAGTATACAATAATAATATTATTTATTTAAGAAAAATCATATTATTATAGATTAATTTCTAAAAATTAGTATTTTAAAGCATATACAAATTATTATATTGTTTGTTACATTTTTATAAATAGATATTATTGCATCAAAAAACAAACTTACAGCATTTATTAAAACTCTTTATGTACCAACTAAAATTGACCAACCTTTAAAAGCTAATTAAAAACTTATATGCGAAAGTTATTTGTATTAAGATATAATAATTTCCCCAAAAATGTTTAATTTTAAAACCAAAATCACCAGTTCTAATTAGATTCATCTAAATTTTTCACATCGTTTAGTTCGTACTAAAGCTACCGGAAATATTAAAAATTATAATATTACTATCGGAATTTGAAGGTATAGAGATAATTTACGAAGCCCATAATACCAATAATATACCACTACCTTATAAATGTCTTTTTACATAAACATTGTTAAGGTTAAACAACAGTTCCTCTAAAACATGTACTTAGTGCTTGAACCAAAACATGTGCCAAAGCGAACTTACAGGTTATTAGGCTTAATGCAAATTAAGCTTAATTACAATCCATGGAATGATATCTTCATTACTGGAGTATTGAATATTACAGAATGGTTAATATTATTATATACGCCACCTAATGTAACTTATTTATAGAAATATACATAATTAGTTACTAAGCATATCAATAAAAGTATTTACAACACTATTGTAATGATATAGTACACTTATTAACACAAGGTAGGAATACTCCACAGCACGTCTCACGTAAAAGGTGTACATAATACAATCGCTTGATTCTTGAGAGATTCTGTGGAGAGAAATTCGTTAAGAACAAATACATTATATCCGCCGGCAGTCCAAAACGACTTTGTTCCAGTCTCCTGAGGTAGGCTTCAAATGTACGCAGACAGTTCTTATGGACGGACATACGCCACCAAACTCACTATTTTCTGGGTAGCATTTTAAATGTTTGAATAAATTCTCCCTTGAGTTTCCTCGTATGGTATGCTATGGTTACGTAATTTTGTATTATGGACTTGTATTAAAATATTTGTAATCGTACACTTATTGTTACAAATGTATATACTCTGTAATTTTACTTAACCATCTTGATTAACCACAAAACCAATAAAAAAATGCTCAGCTCAATCTGACGAAATAACCTGTACCATTATCGAACTTAAACCGTTTCTATATAGATAGAAATGAATACTTATTCAAGTCTGTAGTTGGTTCGTTCTCGAGATACCGTATATAAAGACAGCCAAGAATGGATAGACAGAAGTTACATTTTCCTGCCCACGATTTAAAAGTTCCTTCTTATGAGTACTCATGAATACTTAACCTGACTTACATTTTGACGTTTCTCATGCATGACGCTAACCACACTAACTGTTTGTATTTTTTATAGCTAAACATTGCTTTATTTTATATAAGCTAAACTGCCTCGCATGTGTTTCAACCTCATCTGTCCGCGATTAACCTCATAAAACATATCTTAACGTATTTTACTTATATCAGGAGACCTATTATCATAACCTGGGCAAATACGAGTATATTAGTATTAACAGAAAGAAAAATGAAGGTTCCTAACGTAACTACCTGACTATCACGCATTTGCTCCAAACTACCCGTAGTTCAAGATGTTACCGGAGAACAAAACCGAGTAATACATTGCGACTCGGGGACGTGGTTGGTCACCAAGCTGAAATTTTTTCGCAGAGGAAAGAAAAAACTGACACAAAAATGCTAAAACCAGAGAAAATGCATTCTTATTCCAGAGCCCAGTGCCAATTTGTATTGAATACGCACAAAACGGCTTTTCTTGAAATCGATAAAGAAATTTACATTAAGGAAGAATCAATCGTCAGCCGTGATAGGTTTTATTGAGGTCGAAATGGGAAGTTATCAAAAGAATATTTCTCATAGCTTTATACAAACAAACATCAGTTACGTAAAACAGTATTAAATCAGCGGGAACTAATCATATCCAGGCCGACTATCTAGTGACTTTCATCCTCTGTGTTTAGTTATCTAATAGTTATATAAATATGCTTTATTTCCATGGAGGTAGATTTCAATTAATTAAGGTAAGAAATATATAACCTAAAATAAATAATCTTTTTATTTTACACTTTTGATACCTTCCTTTTGATATGTTTGGCATTGCTGACAATCGGTTTACTTATAAAAATTTCAATTTTAATAAAAAGAAGGGAGTGCACCTACGCCATGCACAATTGGCTTTTGGTTGAAAGACTATTAGGTATTTGTAAATTTACGTTCTGTTATTTAACTAGAAAGATGCCAAAAGTAAGTTGGTTGTAATGCGTAATCACATTACATTACCTGTGTAACAGGTAATCATACACTGTCTGAACTACTTGCGAAGCGTCCAGTATTGCACAATGGACCATAGTGCTCTAATCTAACTCTGGCTACTGTTGTAATCTCGAATCGTCGAGAGGACATTTATCAAGAACTACTTACTACACGGATTTCCACTTCAGGATCCGTTACTGCACTGCGTGGCTAGTCTACAGTATTGAGGCATTATCCTGCTGAAGTACAAAGATGTTCCCTTTTTGAATTTGTTACACAAAAATAAACCTTCATGGAGTTGTAGGAGGTCTTTTTGAATTTTTTTTCCAATTATCTCCAGAGGCCAAAAGTGCCATAATGCAAAAGTTTGTGTGTGTGTGTGTGTGTGTGTGTGTGTGTGTGTGTGTGTGCGCGTGTGTGTGTGTGCGTGTGTGTGCGTGTGTGCGTGCGTGTGTGTGTGCGTGTGTGTGCGTGTGTGATAGATATATAGATAGATAGATAGAAAGAGAGAGAGAGAGAGAGAGAGAGAGAGAGAGAGAGAGAGAGAGAGAGAGAGAGAGAGATCAATACAAAGATTTTCCAAATGCAGTACTTTCTGCTCAGATTAGTTTCTTTGTGAATGATTATAAACGAATTTTTTTTCATAATGCTGCTAAACTAAATATTTTTGTAATTTCTGAAATATTTACTATTATTTTTTTCTTACGTGTTTTTCTCTTAGGGTTACCAGCTAGCGGACGTAAACATCTTTTAATAGTATACAACATTGTGTAAATTATTATAAACACAATAATGAACGCAGTTCTTAATAGGTTCAGACCAAACTTGGTACAGAGTCAATATTTTACATCTACGATGAGCTCGTTATGCCTTCTTTCACAAATAACACGTCTTAGAATAGCAGACATTCACTACGGAGCTAAATTTTTATCGGGTATTTCACAATATAAACTAAACTATATACTTTTCTTAAAATCTTCTACCCATTTCAAGGCATAGTTTTTATGGTATTTTAGCTTGAAATAGAAATTATATAGCATAAGATATCACAATTTTTAATGATGTCTATAAAATTTCGAACTAAAGCTACTCATTTCTTTATTTCATAGGGTTAAAAATTAGGCGGATCTTTTAAATGATTGTTATTTTGTATAACATCACACTTTCATATTCATATTTTAAATACTTTATAATATAATGGAGATATTTACACCAACAGATAGTGGCGCACGTTAGTGATCTATCACAATGATTTGGGTACAGTCATAATATAGTTTGTATCAAACAATTTAGCATGTTGAATCTGCCACTCCCAAAGGTGATGACGTCACACAGTTTATCATCTATTATTAAGAGCCTCTCTCCACATCGCACTACTACTGTAGGGTGCCGACACAACAAGTTGTTAACACGAACACTGTGACACTTCAGTGTCTGAACATGTGATACACATGACATGTGTTCTACCAAACCAGTATTACAAAACTCCCTGGGGAAAAATCGTTACAAAACGTGTAATGATTCATTGTTAAAAGTTTGTTATCGACGATGGAAGGTTTTTCAAACGATATTAGGGTTTGGGAAATTTCCCATCGTTATATGTTACCAAATGCTTTAGATAGCGTTTTGGAGCATTGTCTCACTTTTGCCTGTGTTGGTATGACGTGTGTTTGCGCTTGTGACTTCTGGTGCTCGCGACTTGCATCCTGTGCAGTGACAATGCCTGAGTTCATTTTCTCCCGTTAGGATTCAAAGTAGTTCGGGTATCATATTTTTTTATATGTTTTCTTTATTTTTTGGCACTTCATTGCTGAACGTTCTAGGATTCGTGTAATAACTGTCCTCTGACCTAACGAAGAGGTTAACTTTGTGATATACTTATATGTTATAAATATAAAAATGGTAAATGTAAAAAATTCTATTATTTTTTCAGACATTATGTGTAAGGTAATTTAACTCATCATTATTTAACTATGCTAATTAGGAACCTTGAGTTTCATTAATTACCTTGACCTTACTATATAGAGACTTAATTTTACTGGTTGAAATGTTTAGCAGTACAGAACGGTAAACACATTTGTTTTCGTATTTGTGACACAATAAGCTGTTAACTTCTTTTTGAGGGTTTGAGAAATTCAGAAAACCGTTCAGAGGTCGTTTGAAACTTATATTATTTATTTCTGTTGGATAAATTTGTGTTTTTGATAATAATTAGACTACTCATCTACTCAGTTGGTTATTCTTACTGAAGCTGTAACTCAGCTTTAAAATATGGATATCTTAGCCCTAATAAATGTATTTCTTACTTGCTATTTTAAAATTTAAAACGGTTTATCTCTTAGGAAGATGGCAGCGTGAAAGATTCTCTCTTTTTGTTTACTGTCTCTCAGTTTGTGTGTGTTTTATAGTTTTCGTTTCAGAAACCATAAAGTGAAAACATATTTGGTACAATTTGTTTTTATGTAATCTCAAATGAAGAAAAATTCAAAATTTTTGTCATTTTTCAATTAAGCAGAGGGTTGAAAATTTTAAAGCTTAATAACGCAAAATAAAACAACACAATAAAAACTTATGAAATTGCCTCATCTAATTACAAAACTTGTGATAATAATATGTCTGTAAATAATTTATATGCAAGGAATAGGCAACGGTTTTTTGCTTAGTCGGGTTACGACTTCGGATCCCTCACACGGCGGGTGAGTGCGCTACCACTTCACTACAGGGCCTTTACTATTTACGATTCAATTATTTTTTATTTGGCAATTAATGTTACATGTATTTAAAAAAACAAACTGCCATGGGGCCGGAAGAAAATATCAGTCTAACAACTTTTTTGTAAAGCCATAAATTTTTTATAAATGGAAATAGACGAATTTAATTTCAATAAATATTAAATCACATAAATTACTTGCTCCGTGGAGAAAAGAATTAACGTTGAGTATTCATTACCTTTTTTAAACGTATCTGTAAATATAAGTGACTAATATATTATTAAATATAAACGTTTCAATGGGGTTTGAAGCCTATAATTGTAATGGATAATCAAACATACTATTTAACTTCCGTTTTATTTAAATGCAAACGTACATAAAGAAAATTTCACGCAATAAACAGCACACACATATAAGCATGTGGTGCATAATACGTTGACGTTAGAGTCTGGCTAAATCGCGTAGTATAAGCACAATACCTGGCTTTTACTGTAATATATTCAGTAGTTCTTCTGAATAAAAGATATATATCGCTAGCCAAAGAAGTTGGGGTGAAAATTTATCACAAAAATAAAAGATATAAAATAGATAACAAATTTAATATGAAACGATAATTTTTAACAAATGTTTCTTGCTTTACAAACTTAAACTTGACGTATAAAACACTACTACACACATAAATAACTGTTATATAATGGTCAGAATACTTGATAAAGATACAAAAATTTGTTGCAATTAGGCTCATGGTACCTAAGATTATTCTCATAGGTGATCACGTTTAGAGACCTGCCTTTTACTAATTCAGTGAAGTTGGTCATGAAGTAAACATATAAGATCATGGCGAGATTCATTTATATTTTATACAAATACATTTACCATTGCAAACTAAAATCATCACCCTAATGGTACGGTTTCTACTTTATATTACTTCTCAACTGCTTGGCTTGACACATACATTTATATTAAACTAACTGGTTATTTAATAAGAACAGGTTTTATCTATAATAAAAAATTAAACATAATATTTTTATGTTACAAAACTTGAACAGGTAATTGTCAATACGGAAATTAAGAAAATTATAGTTTTATATAAGAATGTAAGGATACTGGTTTTATTAAGAAATATTAAGGCCAAATTGGTCAAATTAACTACGTTACAGATACAAATTTGGGAACCAGATTGACGTAACGACACGCCAACTTGATACAAATTCTGTCAGTAGCGGCTGGGACAGTAATAAATGATTCCTGTAATTGATTATTGACAAGTGGCTTGCGACTGTCCAACATGTCAACTACATATGCTCTTTGCGAGAGACTTTTACGATAACGTCCGTATTTGGTTAGCATGAATAGAAATTTAATTTTGGAAACCTTAATTAAGATTGATTACCGCCTTATATTTAAAGTTTACAACAGTGTTTAACTGGTAATTTTGGTAGGAATGTTAAGTTAGGCTCCTTTCCACCTTTCGCTTAGTGAAGCGTCTAAAATCTGACACTGTCACACACTTCGTTCCTGGAATCTAGAGTCCATCTCAGACTGAAGAGGTCCGAAAACGGAGGCGATGAAGCTGAAATCGTACGTCTTGTATTGTATCAACATTATTTCATTAGATCAAATCAAGTGATGCTGATTGTGACTGGCAGTAGACGAATTCTCATGATTTCCTCTTAATTTCGTAATAACGTATGATAATGTGGATTCCAAACATGTCTGAGCGATGAATGCCTAGGTAAAGCATGATGGTGGAGCGGTTTGGAGTTAGTGATTGACTGTGAATCACTACTTTCTATGGCAGAGAGTATGTTTAATTTGATGCTGGATATAATTTTTTTGATGGGCCTTTTGTCTCTAATCATACTCACATCTATTTAAAAATTGGAGAATTATAAATTGTATAGGAATCGAAAGAACACAGACTTTCACACAAAGAAAACATAATAGTAAAACTGGAATCCGATGGTAGTAAACTGAAACGAATAAAATATGATATCAGTATACCAACAGCCGATATGGGGTTTTATCCAAATTTAAATTTTCCACCAATAGCAAAAGGCTTATAACCTGATTGATGGTGCCACACCATTTAGAGAAAGAAACATTAGCCCTTTTGTATCCTCTAGCCAACAAATGCAACCTTTTTACTGGTTATTAATCTCTAAAGGTCTAATACTTTTACTAACTAAACCATCAAACCGTAACTCATGGTATGGAACTTCATAGACATTTTATGGTTTTGAACCTATCCTCTAACTTGTAGCTGAACCAATGCATAGTATGTGTCTATACCGGGTATCCCAAAAATGAGGTATTATTTTCCTAAAACATTCAATAATGTAAGCTTTTAAATATAGTTTTTTATGTGTTGTAATGTAGCTTTAAAATTTTTCTAATGGCTTTAACAATAACTTATCCTTTTACAGAATGGCGCGTCTATGAATATAATTTGCGTAAAACCTTACATAAAAGACCTTTATGTAAGAAACCTACATATACTATTATTAAACAAATCAGAAGTAAATTTAAATAATGTTTCAAGAATTTCCAACACTCACAACAACAAATTTACTGTTTGTGAATGTAAAATATTTGTATTTATTTTCTAATTATAATCCCATGCTGGAAAATAAAGAAAAGAGATCAGAATTCTCACACCCCTTGAAGATTATAACGTAGACAAATGGTTAGCCTGTCAAAGATATACATACCATTTATATGTGTTAGAAACATTGCATCATTTGTATTCACTCTCTAAGTATACGCCTCACACGATTAGATGGAGATACGCATCAACACGTTGTTTGGCATCAACACAAAAATGTTATTGAAGATTACATGATTTTGTTCATAACAGATAATAGATAGATGGATAGATATTTAGAATAATCTCATCAGGTTTATCTAAAATACAGGTTATATTATAAATTATTATTTTAATTTAACGGGTTTAAGCTGTTTATTTTTCATTTTAGGGGACAATAGAATTTCATATAATGTTCTAATTGAAGCCAAAACTTTCTCAATATGGTGCTTAAAACATTAAGTAATAGATTGATATAAATTAAAATTCTATATATACATATTTTTTAATTACGAAAATATTTAGTAAAAATAAGTATTTTTTAAGTAGCATATATACTTAAAAATCCTGATTACGGTTTGACAGCTATGGTCAAAACTTTATACTAATTATTCAAAAAGGGCTAGTCATATCCTATGTACTTGTTTCTATATTTAAACAAAATATTAATGCATTGCAATCAAACAATAGCTCGAAAAAAAATACAAATTAAAAGATTAACTCTTAGCGTTAAATTTATTTACACTGTAGCAATGTTGATCTAATACATTTGTGTCAATTGTAAGTAATTTGGGATTGAATACGCATGATTTGAAAAACTTTGAAACATTTTTCTTATGTTATGTTCGATTTTAAGACTTAAAGTGCAAATTATTGCGTTAATACATAAAAAAGTTATGGGCCCTTTTTTAACCTGATTAATCAGTATAACAATATCTCTTAAAATTGCTTTTAAAGTATTTTAATAATTATGAAACATACTTGAGAGCCTAACCATTCGTGTAATTACATACTAAAACTTAGTATTTATATTTGATTAGTACCAGAATATCCTTTAAAATATTGAAAGAGAGCTATGAAACGTCCTAAATACAAACATAATATCTTCTTAATAAAACAGAAAAATTAAACAAAACCATTCTCTATATTTCTTCTAAAATTAAGACATTTTCAATTGGTATAAATACAATATAGGACATATCAACAAAAATAATAAAGAAAAGGAACCATATGTTCATAAAACTAATTTTGAATTAAGTAAAAGAGTAAACAATTTTGCAAGAAAGTTAATAATACAAGGAATATACAATTATAAATTCAATGTGTAGTTAAATGTATAATTTAATAAAAGAAAACAAATTAAAATTGTAGCCTAATGATAATTTATATCTACAATATAACTATCCATACCTTAATTCATTTAGACCATCCCAATGTTTCGTTTATACAACCCCCAGTTAAACTAAAGAAACCAAATTTGACAAATACATTTGAAAACAAAAAAGATTGTGTTCTACTCTTTAATTAATCGTTATTATTAACATAATTGCGTATGTTGACACTTTTTATAGTGAAATTACACTTACAAAAAACTATATAGTTATACAAAAATCTAAATGACACCAATAAGTGGAAAAGTTTTATACAATTCCAACGGTACTTAGTTTTAACGAAATCCGCGAATGCAAAAGTGATCACGGCCACTTTTACATGTTTGGCGCTCCAGGCTTGTGCAAGCGAATCTTTAAAGTGGTCGTGCTCGCTATGTCTTGTCAGATTTCGATGAGAAATGTACCTTTGGAATTTCTATAAAAAGTTATATTTTTTAAAATGTTTATAACCTATGTAAAACAGCTGATACCTATCAAATGACAAAATGTTTACTGCTGCCGGCTTGTGCAAGCGTAACTAAAAAGCGGTCGAGCTCGCCAGATTTCTTTGAAATATAATTGCAATAAACACTTTCAAATAGTTAGATCCTAGTATATTTTTCATCACTATAATTGATTTTTGTTATTTGGCTATAACAAGTTTTAACAGACGCCATTTTTTTAATTTACAGATAATGATATATTTTCTTTATTGTTTATTTAAACCTATATGTTAAATTTGATTTCTATAGACTAATTAGTTTTAGAGATAATAATATGTTTAAAAATAAACATATAAAATTCCGGCTAGTGGCTCAGCACGACATTTCTCTACCTTTTTGTATGAATTTTTTTGTTAGATGAATAATAATAATAATATTTACTACCGGAAAATATTACTTAGACACGAACTTACCTCAAAATCCTAATAAGCCTTTGATGAAGTTTAGTAGTTTTTTTGTACATTGCACCGACCATAACACAACAGACTAAAAGTAAACGTGATGATACGTTCCGTGAACGAAAGTTTTCCCCCACGGAAAACGTACATCTATTGCTTGCCAACCGGAAGAAGTAGTCACTTAAAAAAATCCTAACTCTAAGCAGTTTATACATTTTACGTGCGTATTTCAAAATCATTTTATATGAAAAGGTTCTAAATTCTACTGAATAATCCAAACATTTTTCCAAAACTAAATAAATCGTTTGAATTCTAGTTCAAATCATTAACGACTGGAATTTTTCTTAGAGGACTCTGCCAACTGGACCAGACATTTGTGGTATTAGGGACGGTTGAGTTCTTCGAGTTATATTCTCATTAGTGGATTTCAAGATCTAACTTATAGTACTTAGTATTATTTGATGACATATTGGGTATTATAATGAATATTAATTACTTAGCCTTATTGAAGATTGATATAGCAATAATTGTTGTAATTTTTTTAAATTATTCTTAAACAATTTATAAGAATGTATTTTAACGTTAATATTCATTAGATATCGTTTTAAAACGGGATGGCAATAATTAATTTCTATCAATTTTGCTTCTATTGTTTTAATAAGCAAGTGAGATTGGGAAAAACCAGTTAAAAAATTTTACATTCTGCAAAAATATGAAGACAAACGTAACTGAAGTGAAGCGCTGGGCCGCACAAGCTGTTCCAGGCAAACCCCATAAACAATGGGGTGGCTGTAGGTCCAACACATTAGTGTCATAACTTTATGACCTGGCGCTTGCCCAGTTGTGCGTCTCATGAAGCCAGAACGGGCCTTCCTTTTATAGTTTTTTTTACATTTAATACAAATGGCTCGTAAAAATATAAACAAAATTATACAACTCTAAGATCACAAAACTCTACAGGAAAATATTGTACTACTATCAAAGATTAAGAACTCACATGTTATGTTAAATATTTTATACTGCTAGTGTTTTTATACTGCCCATTTAATACGTTTATCAAAAATATAAAATATATCCATATAGCAATGAAATAAATTCGACAAAAAAACGGTGGTAATATAAATTAAGAGGGTATACTATTAAATTAAAAAAACTCCTTACATTACTCAAAAATTAACTCTAAGTAAAGAAGCATAGCTATCCTTTAAACTAAATAAAGACGGTTTACATTTTATTTACGGTTTTACAATTTACATTAGATTTTATACGTTTTACATTGTTATAAAAATATTTCATTACTATAGTCGTCTCCTTAGCACCCTAACAAAAACTATTTAAAGTGGGTCGTCAGCTTCATAGAACACATTAGGATTGTCATTTTATAATACGAATGAGTACAATTTTGGTCTAAAACCTATTTTAAATATTTAATTAACTGGAATGCAGATTTAAATTTTCATGTTAGTAACCTATCTGACAGACCGATAACACGTTGTAAAACGGCATTCAATTATGTTTTTGTTAGAAAATCACATGCTTACTATGATTTATGGCATAGTAGTTTTTTCCATGAGAATTTGACCCAATGTTCGTTTAAAATTAGCTGCCTTCATATGTTACCTTTTCTAATTGTTTCACTCTTCACAACATTTTGTAGTAATCTTGGTTAAATAAGAAAATGCGCTTGACTTAGTAAACTAGTCGCAAGCTTAATTATATGTGTGTGTCTATTGACCATTATGAACGATACGTATAAAAATTTCAAGGTTCGCTAAAATTTTCGCTAAAAACTGTAACAATTTCTTACTTGAAGAAAAGGTAATATTCAATGAGAAAATGGAAAATAATAAAAATGTTGTGCTTTTTGATCCTTATTAATTATTGTTCTCAATAATAAGCTTTAATATCAATATTATTATACTTATCTATCCGCAATAATAAGTAAAACTCGAATTGAAATAGGATAGTTACTATAAGTATGTTGGTATGGGTGTATTATACAAATTTTTTAATAATTTCCTTTATTTGTCCTTTCAAAACATTCATAGGCAAATAGTCCAAATTCAGTTTTATTTTAAAAGATAATTTTTCTACTGGTTAGTAATTTATTCAATAATCATAAAGGCCCCAATCCAGTTGACATCAGTGTAACATGTTATTTTTTTAGCATACAAAATTAAATTTAAATTAAAAATATTCATTAGTAAAATTGAAAAAAATAGGACAGACAATTTTTTTAATATTACGAATAACGACTTGAGTTTTAGAATTATCATGAAAAGGAGCGAAATAATTATTTTACTGACGATGAGTCAGACGCTATCTGGCAGGTCCGTGCCCGCACGGATATCGCCGCTTCCCCTCCGATCACGGCGAGAGGAGAAGGCTTCCCCCACCCCCGCGATCGCGCGAACCTATATAATGACGGCCGATTGAAGACGGAGAGAGACAGCCAGTGACCGCGACACCGCCGACGACCGCTGCTCACCACTACTTCCACCCCTTCCCCCGACCCCGCTCGCTGAACGACTACATCGCGACTCGACGCCCGCCGCCGATATCCAGCACCAGGTAAGGAACAACGACCCTGTTCCTTACTAAAGTGTTTTTTATCTCCGCCATCAACAATTCTTCCAAATTTTTATGTGAAACAGAATTTAATATTTTATTTATCATTTATGAAAATTAATCGATCTGAAATATATTATTAATGTTTGATGGTTATAGATTTATTTTGATAAGATAATTGTTTGATTTTAAATATACTCTTGATAATTTATTTGATATTTAAAGGTATCAATAAATTTAAATAGAATATATTTGACTTTCTAAATTTACTCAAACTTTAATTACTTTTTCAACTAGAATTACTAAAGTTATTCTTTTCTTCAATTTAACTTATATTTTGAATTCCAATTACTCAGATTATTTTTTTTTGTCATTTCGACTAAATTTTAATTACTGTGTTAAAATTTTCCTTTCTAAATTTTTCAGATCTCGCATTTCTTTTCCTGGCGATCGATCTGACACCTCATCCCGAGTTTCCTTTACGAACTTTCCTACCAATTATCTCCTACCCGGAAAAAATTATAACAGTCGGGACTCGCCTTACCACTGCTTTCTTTCCGGCGATAGTACTGGCATCCTATACCCACGACTTCCTTTTATAAATACTTTCTTCCCACCGACCCCGTCCTCATAAACTAAATCTTATGTTCAATCGATGTAAATTTTTATATTAGAAATAAAGTTTTCTCGACCATCATTCTGTTGTCTGATTATTATCACATTTCTTGGCGAATCTCTAATCTACGCGGAAATATTTTTCTTTCTTATTGAAGTTCAATCTAATTTTCATTTTATTAATTATTTATATTTTTGTAAGTGATTATCTTCATTTTTCTCCTTTATCTATTTCGGGACTCGCAACCCTTTCTTTTTATTTTTGCGAACGTCCTGACACCCTCACCCCGATAACCTCCATCAAAATATTTATTTAACGATATTTTAGTTTATTTTTCTGGTGAACTGTGCAGATAGGGTGAGTGTTCAATTTTCTTTGATATTCATAGAGCCCTAATATTTATAGTAATTTAGCTTAGTAGCCTTATTGCATGGTTTAAATCATTTACCTTTATCTTAGCTTCCATATGGTAGGGTAATTCTGCATGGTGTGTTATAAGTGATTATTTTGTTTTTATTTTTCAAAATTTATATGCCTGAGAAAGTAAACTCGATATTTTATTTTTGGAGCTATACACTTGCCTAGAGAAAAAATACAGTTTAGTCTATTTTTATATTATAAATTCATCTAGCTTTTGCATCCCGTAGAAATATTGTTTGTTAATGGTTAGTGCTTGCTTTATGTATATAGTAGTTGCACTGTGATATTGGTGCATGGCTAATCTTTAATTTATAAGATTGTATATTTGCTATTGGTGTTATTTGAATATTGCTTTTGTTTGCCATTGCTATTCATATTTTGCTTTGATTTTGTATTTTGCTTCTACTAACCATCATTATTTAACCGATTAATTATTCCAACCCCGGGCTCTTACAATAATTACTGTATACGACTCCCCGACCAAGTTATCAGTGGAGACTACTCAGCTTACTTGTAATTCCTCACTGACCGACGTATTAATAAACAATACAGTTGTTTTCGAAAATCGAACTCGCTTGAACAATAACTTTCCTAGAACAAGAAATCTTTATTTTTCTGAGCAAGATTATTTTTTTTCGTCTTCAAAATTTTATTGGAGTTGACGTGATGAAGTAAGCCCAACGTTATTTTGGAAGTATCAATTTCTTCCGCAGGGCCCTCTGATTCGACTCCTAACAATAAATAATAGTTGTATGAAATTCTCGAACCCTGGAAATCTTTAACCCAGCTCGACTGGCTATCTGGCAAGTTGCGAATATTTTCGCTTGCCCCGAAAATAACATCGCAAAAGTGGCGCCCGAACAACTGGGACTGTAATATACGTTAATTTACGAACTTTACGATTTACTTTACACTTTTTTGTGAATATACTTTACAATTTACGACTAAAAATTGTTAAAGTTTTACAATAACTTTTTGTTTAAGAAAATTTTATACGTACAATAATGATGTACTTATTGAACCTCTTTCTCCGCCCTTATCAAATTTTATTCTTTATGTATGTAAACGGAAATGATGGACAAGGGGACGCAAACAAACGAAAAACAACCACAACCACTACGACTTTAACTCGTATTACGACACCACAGGCTTCTGGTGGTACAGTGCCAAAAATGAGTCCTCCTACAGTCGTAACATCAGTCGCACCGATTACTACCACTACTACTGCTACTATTACCGCCACCACTACTACTAGTACCACTGCTACTACAATGGGCCTACCGATCCCTCCTACAACCATTCCCAATCCCCAAATTATGCTTCCTTCCCCTTCGGAGAATGATCCTCGTGTGGGCTGGATTTATAAACTACAAAAGAACGACCTTCAGGAAGAGTTAAGAAAATTTAATCTGAATCCTGATGGTAATGTGGCTGAACTACGTAAGCGACTTGTAACTTTTCTTAGGTCTGGAAAAACACCTCCTGAACCTCTTCCACTAAGAACAGAATTATTGTCATACGGACAAAACCTTGCGACCAATGTAGTTTCCTCAGCATTAGGACCGATTAGTGCCTCTCATGTTGACGGTCATATACAACATGAGGAAGTTAGCATTCGAGAAATGTTAAACCTCCCTCCTACAGCTAGTTTTAGACTAGTACAGAAACGATTAGCCCTTTTAATGCACGAAAAATCTGTAAATTCCATAGCCCCAACAAACACACAAGACATAACAACACCTCACCCGTTGAGAATGCCGACAGCAAGATCCCTCACAGGTGATGAGCCTTGTGACCCGAATTTTGGATTGGACAGTGACGCTAACATGGCAAGCAGGCCTACATCTGAACTTAGACATCCGGATATCTCTCATATCTGCAATCAAGTTCGGAAATGGAATTTGAGATTCGATGGGGATGGAGACCCAGTCTCTTTCATTGAGCGTCTCAGTGAACTTGCCGAATCTTATGAAATACCTCCCGATCGGCTACTAAAAGCATTACCGGAACTTTTTAAGGGAAACGCTCTTTTCTGGTATCGAAATAATAAGTCATTTTGGACAAACTATGACGACTTTATAATCAGCTTCGAAGAGCAGTATCTTCCTCCAGATTACCGACGTAACTTGGATGAGGAAATAACTCGAAGAACTCAGGGCGAGAGTGAGCCAATGCGAAAATTTATTGTAGCCCTTACGACTCTAATTCGACGACGTGGTGGCTTCTCTGTAAACCAAACACTAAACCGATTATATTCAAACATGAGACCTGAATACAAATTGACGATCAGAAGGGAAAGTTTTCACTCGATTAGTGAATTAATTCATCTTGCCGAAGGTTATGAAAGTTATTTGCGAGAGAAGAATAGTTACCGACCTCCTCCAAATCCGGCTCAATCCATGGTACGTGAGACAGCATACGACACAAAACGTAGAGTTTTTAAGTCATACCCAGTACAGATGATAGATAAGCCAGAACTGTATCACGATAAACCCAAATCTTTTCCCGATAAGCGAAGGTTCGAGCCCTCTACAACTGTCCCGACTAACACTACTCAGCCAAGGCATCTTACTACAGATACAACGACTGCCATTCCTATTTGTTGGAATTGTGAAACTAAAGGGCATAAATATCACCAGTGTCCTCTCCCTAAAACCATTCGCTGTTTTAACTGTAAGAAAGTAGGAGTTCGAACCGTCCAGTGTCCTTGCAGGCAGGGAAACATTTCCGGAGCCCGGAGCGTCAGAGGTGTCCCGGGACTCTGGGGCAACAAATCACCTCAATCGAATGGCCCAAATGGCTCAACCAAATAAAAGAATTTAACAAAAGCAGCTGTGCAGAAGTTAAATCGAACGATCCTAGACCATTTGTATCCATTAAGATTCAAGAAACTACCTTTTGTGCACTGCTTGATACGGGATCGATGGTGACTATTATAGGGGAAAGAGTAGCTAATCATCTATTACAGTTAGGTGTTAGGCCTAAGAACGTAAATGTTAATGTTAATATGGCCGATAGCACAAATAGCCAGATATCTCAGGCCTTCGAATTTAACTGCGAAATAGCCGATATTACAACTAAGGTACGTGCCCTGTTTCTACCAGGCTTAACTACGCCGATGATTTTGGGTATGGACGTTATAACACCTTTAAAACTGATCGATATCACTCCTCATGAAAGTACTGCAGAAACAGTGACTAGATGCGATAATTCAAAGACTATTCATACTGATGCCGTTATGACACTAACAGAAGTAGAAAGTAAAAAACTGAAAGAATTCCTTGATTATCAGTTGAATTTGTTCGATGGTTTTATTGGTCGCACGACATTAGTGGAACATAAAATTCGCCTTAAAACTGATACACCCATAAAACAGAGGTATTATTATCGCAACCCGGCAATGCAGGCGATCATTAACAAAGAAGTTGACAAGATGCTGGAGTCAGGCATTATTGAACCATCATCTAGTCCTTGGAGCTCTCCACTAGTGCTGGTTAAGAAATCAAATGGAAAAGTAAGGTGTTGCATCGACTTAAGGCGAGTTAATGCGGTCAGTGAGAAGGATGCATATCCCCTTCCCCAAATAAGTGCGATACTCGACAAACTGAGAAATGCTTGCTATATATCCACGATCGACCTAAAAGATGGCTATTGGCAGGTACCCCTCGAAGTTAACAGTAGACCAATTACGGCTTTCACCGTTCCCGGCAGAGGGTTATTCCAATTCAAGGTCATGCCATTTGGCTTACACTCTGCTCCGGCTACCTTTCAGAGATTGCTAGACCAAGTGATAGGTCCTGAGTTTGAGCCCTACGCTTTTGCATATTTAGACGATTTGGTGCTGGTATCCCGAACTTTCGAAGAACATTTGAAACTTCTCAAAGAAGTGTTTGAACGCCTTAGAAATGCAGGATTATTACCAAATATGGAAAAATGTAACTTTTGTAAAAAGGAGTTGAAATACCTTGGCCACGTAATAAACGAGAAAGGAATTCAGACGGATCCAGAAAAGGTTAAATCAATTGTAGATTTTCCAGCACCTAAAACTGTAAAACAAGTACGGAGTTTCTTGGGACTTGCGTCTTGGTACAGACGATTTATCGAAAACTTTGCAAACATATCTAAGCCATTGACGAAACTCTTAAGAAAGGGGAATAGATGGGAATGGACGGATTCTCAAGAACGAGCATTCAATTCCCTTAAAGCAAAACTTTCTACCGCACCGGTCTTAGCCTGCCCTGACTTCAAGGAAACTTTTGTGGTCCACGTGGATGCCTCCAATGAAGGTTTAGGGGCTTCGCTTACCCAAACTATTGGCAAGCGGGAGAAGGTTATTGCATATGCGAGTCGACTTTTACACGAGAATGAAAAGAAATTTTCCGTAACCGAGAAAGAATGCCTAGCTCTGGTATGGGCCGTTCAAAAATTTCGTCCGTACCTCGAAGGGTACAAGTTTATTGCGATAACTGACCATCAAGCTTTAAAGTGGTTGATGAGTTTGGAGAAACCATCCGGAAGACTTGCTCGCTGGATGCTGGAACTACAGCAACATGACTTCGAAGTCCAATACCGCAAGGGAGTCCTGAACCGAGTAGCGGACGCACTCTCCCGGTATCCGATCGACACGTCAAGCTGTGATCCTGTAGTCGGTTCAACCGTTGGTTGTAGCACCGCCAACGACAGTTCGAATAACTCTCGGAGGCAACTATCGCTCAAAACCAAGGAACCAAGGCTAGAAACAGCTTCAGGCGAACTTATGCCCGATTGGCACTCGAAAATGCTTCGGAAGGTATCTGCAAGTCCGAATAAATATGCAGATTACACCATTCGAGGAAATAAACTATACCGAAAAATCGAGAAATCATCTACCGACCCAAAAACAAATTGGAAACTTTGCGTACCAGATTCTCTAAAATCCGATGTACTGAGAGAAAATCATGACAGCACAACAGCTGGCCATTTAGGTGTAAACAAAACGATCCAGAAAATCAGTGCCAGATACTTTTGGCCTGGATGGAGAAACGATATTCGAAAATATGTAAAAAATTGCGACACTTGCCAGAGATACAAGGTGGAACAATGTAAACCGGTGGGGAAAATGCATTTCAGACGCCCCCAAGGACCTTGGTTCACAGTAACCAGCGATCTGATGGGACCCTTACCTCGATCTCGTAAAGGAAACAGATTTATCCTGGTGTTCCAAGATACCTTTACCAAATGGGTAGAAATTGTAGCATTACCATCAGCAACTGCTAAGAAGGTGGCAGAAAAGTTCGAAGACCTTATATTGATGCGATATGGTGCTCCAGAAGTAGTACTGACAGATAACGGAACGCAGTACCTCTCGAAAATCTTCCAAAAACTTACAAGTGATTGGGGAATAATTCACAAAACAACAACCGCACCTTATAGTCCGCAGAGTAATCCAACAGAGCGAACGAACCGCGTATTAAAAACTATGATTTCTCAGTTCGTGCGAAATGATCATCGTAGTTGGGATCAACATTTAAATGAATTTAGATTTGCGTTGAATACATGTTGTAGCGAGTCAACAAAATTTACCCCGGCCATGCTCAATTTTGGCAGAGAACTTAAAACTCCAAACTGTATCTACGGTCAGGTATTAGAGAATGCCACTCAAGGTGCTGTTACACCTAGCGAAATCGATATACATGAATCTCGAATGAACTTCATGCTAAAATTAAGGGAAAAATGTAAGCTAAACATGGAAAAAGCACACACTCGCCAAGCTCATTACTATAATCTCAGAAGAAGAGATAACAGTTTTGTAATAGGCCAACAAGTTTTGAGGCGCAGCCATACACTTTCCTCAGCGGCTGAGAATATAGCAGGAAAATTGGCACCAAAGTTTGAAGGACCATACATCCTACATAGAAAGATAGGATGGAATATATTCGAACTTCGAGATCTCCAAGGAAAAGACGTAGGCCGAGCCCATACGAAGGATCTGAAGACGTACTCTTCCTTGGAGGCACACTAGATCCTTGGGTTGCCCTGTAGTGTGCCCATAGTTTCCTTTCTACTAACCTATATTCTAGTATGATTGCTTGGATGCCCGATGCTTTTATTTTTTTTGACGCCAAGAATTACTTTAGTATTCCTACGACAAATCACCTTTCTCTCCCAAATTATTCCTAGTAAGACTGCCACTCCCCTATACCCGGCGTGTCTAATATCCTTCCCTTAGAGATTTTGTATTTTCGAGTTCGGTTTTTGTTTATTTTTATTATTTATTAATAAAGCGAGATCTGATTTTGTTTTCCAGTAATTATATGTATTGTGAAAGACTGTGCCCGTAATATATTTTAGTGTAAATTTTAGTTTTGTTAAATAATTTTTTTGTTTATGCAGATTGCAATTTGTTTTTAGTTATATTTTCTTACCAGAATATGTTATCATTTTATTTTATTCGTTGATTAAAACATTAATTTCGTACGAAAAGAGTATTTGTTTCATTTCATTTCAGATACTTTCAAAATGGATACAAGAGGAGATTAAACTACGGTAACCTTCTTTGTTTATCTATATACAAATAACACATTTAACTTTTTTTCTTCTTTTTTTTTGTTTCCCGAAGTACAGATGGGGTGTAACATGTTATTTTTTTAGCATACAAAATTAAATTTAAATTAAAAATATTCATTAGTAAAATTGAAAAAAATAGGACAGACAATTTTTTTAATATTACGAATAACGACTTGAGTTTTAGAATTATCATGAAAAGGAGCGAAATAATTATTTTACTGACGATGAGTCAGACGCTATCTGGCAGGTCCGTGCCCGCACGGATATCGCCGCTTCCCCTCCGATCACGGCGAGAGGAGAAGGCTTCCCCCACCCCCGCGATCGCGCGAACCTATATAATGACGGCCGATTGAAGACGGAGAGAGACAGCCAGTGACCGCGACACCGCCGACGACCGCTGCTCACCACTACTTCCACCCCTTCCCCCGACCCCGCTCGCTGAACGACTACATCGCGACTCGACGCCCGCCGCCGATATCCAGCACCAGGTAAGGAACAACGACCCTGTTCCTTACTAAAGTGTTTTTTATCTCCGCCATCAACAATTCTTCCAAATTTTTTATGTGAAACAGAATTTAATATTTTATTTATCATTTATGAAAATTAATCGATCTGAAATATATTATTAATGTTTGATGGTTATAGATTTATTTTGATAAGATAATTGTTTGATTTTAAATATACTCTTGATAATTTATTTGATATTTAAAGGTATCAATAAATTTAAATAGAATATATTTGACTTTCTAAATTTACTCAAACTTTAATTACTTTTTTCAACTAGAATTACTAAAGTTATTCTTTTCTTCAATTTAACTTATATTTTGAATTCCAATTACTCAGATTATTTTTTTTTGTCATTTCGACTAAATTTTAATTACTGTGTTAAAATTTTCCTTTCTAAATTTTTCAGATCTCGCATTTCTTTTCCTGGCGATCGATCTGACACCTCATCCCGAGTTTCCTTTACGAACTTTCCTACCAATTATCTCCTACCCGGAAAAAATTATAACAGTCGGGACTCGCCTTACCACTGCTTTCTTTCCGGCGATAGTACTGGCATCCTATACCCACGACTTCCTTTTATAAATACTTTCTTCCCACCGACCCCGTCCTCATAAACTAAATCTTATGTTCAATCGATGTAAATTTTTATATTAGAAATAAAGTTTTCTCGACCATCATTCTGTTGTCTGATTATTATCACATTTCTTGGCGAATCTCTAATCTACGCGGAAATATTTTTCTTTCTTATTGAAGTTCAATCTAATTTTCATTTTATTAATTATTTATATTTTTGTAAGTGATTATCTTCATTTTTCTCCTTTATCTATTTCGGGACTCGCAACCCTTTCTTTTTATTTTTGCGAACGTCCTGACACCCTCACCCCGATAACCTCCATCAAAATATTTATTTAACGATATTTTAGTTTATTTTTCTGGTGAACTGTGCAGATAGGGTGAGTGTTCAATTTTCTTTGATATTCATAGAGCCCTAATATTTATAGTAATTTAGCTTAGTAGCCTTATTGCATGGTTTAAATCATTTACCTTTATCTTAGCTTCCATATGGTAGGGTAATTCTGCATGGTGTGTTATAAGTGATTATTTTGTTTTTATTTTTCAAAATTTATATGCCTGAGAAAGTAAACTCGATATTTTATTTTTGGAGCTATACACTTGCCTAGAGAAAAAATACAGTTTAGTCTATTTTTATATTATAAATTCATCTAGCTTTTGCATCCCGTAGAAATATTGTTTGTTAATGGTTAGTGCTTGCTTTATGTATATAGTAGTTGCACTGTGATATTGGTGCATGGCTAATCTTTAATTTATAAGATTGTATATTTGCTATTGGTGTTATTTGAATATTGCTTTTGTTTGCCATTGCTATTCATATTTTGCTTTGATTTTGTATTTTGCTTCTACTAACCATCATTATTTAACCGATTAATTATTCCAACCCCGGGCTCTTACAATAATTACTGTATACGACTCCCCGACCAAGTTATCAGTGGAGACTACTCAGCTTACTTGTAATTCCTCACTGACCGACGTATTAATAAACAATACAGTTGTTTTCGAAAATCGAACTCGCTTGAACAATAACTTTCCTAGAACAAGAAATCTTTATTTTTCTGAGCAAGATTATTTTTTTTTTTTTCGTCTTCAAAATTTTATTGGAGTTGACGTGATGAAGTAAGCCCAACGTTATTTTGGAAGTATCAATTTCTTCCGCAGGGCCCTCTGATTCGACTCCTAACAATAAATAATAGTTGTATGAAATTCTCGAACCCTGGAAATCTTTAACCCAGCTCGACTGGCTATCTGGCAAGTTGCGAATATTTTCGCTTGCCCCGAAAATAACATCGCATCAGATTCAATAACTTGGAATTTTAGGCGTTACGGGCGATTGAAGAGGGTTTCAAGTATAAATGTACATATTAAATTAAATTTTGAACACAATCACTGACAATAAAAATAACAGCAAGGTTTTTGTAACCTTTTGTAAGCACACTGAAATATTAAATATGTGGATCAGGGGCGAAGAAAAGTTTCTCCAAATAAAATCGGATGTATCATAATGCACATGCTTATAAGTTTTCGTGAATCGTGTGCGTGTTAAACGATGTAGTAACAAATGTTTTTATGCTAAATGCTAAACAATATTCAACAATAACATGTTTAATTCAAAACGTGCACTTTAAACAATAATATACAGTATACTATAAAATATAATGTATGAACAAATTGATTAAATCTGGAGCTTTAAGGTCATGTTTGACGTCTTATAGAGGAGTTAATCGGATTTGGTAACGGTGCAGAGTCCAGAAATATTAGCTTCTGTCGTGGTTGGCTTATACTGGACTAAAATGCTTTTATAGTTTAATATTATCAATATTGCACTTTACCAGACATTGTAGCTTTTATTAAATTGTTTACCTAATAAAGGATATATTTGAAACTGTTATTAGAAATTTGTATTGGCAATCGCAAAACTCAAGATCATAACTGTATAAGCAAACTAAAATGTTCAAAGCAGTACAAAAAGACAAATTTGATCTACTTCCAGATACTTTAAATAAATGTTTAATTTACTATGGGGATAAAAAAAGAAAGCAATGTTATTGTATTAATTCTTATTCTTCTGGAGATAATTAAACCTTAATTCTACCACTTACCTGTTTCTAGTAGGAAAATACTTCAGAAAACTATATTTTACACTTATAATTTCTGATTTTCATAAAACAGTTTATTACACTAATTTAGAAACTAACTTATAGACTCGGAAAGTTGTGTTTCTGATGGTATATAACACTAAAATGTTATTAAAATCTAACTCCATAACGCTTCTGTTTAATATTGTGGATTAAATCATATCTTTAATATTTTTATTTACCGCATTTCTGATTTTAATTTAAACTGTATTTCAAGACCTGTCAGATAAGACGCCGGAATGAAATTGTTCGTTAATAAAACGTACTAATTTTCCGAATATATAGTCATTTATAAAATAATTTAGTGAATTATTAATTGATTAGATTCATATAATATGCAGTCAAATTACGAAAATATTTATTAATTTTACACCCTAAGAGCATGTGAAATTTAGGTGGATATAGATATGCGTAGGTTGGCAAAATATGGTTGAAGACTTGGTCAAAATTCAGTTTTTGTTAAAGAACAACTCAATACAGAAAATGCAAAAGTAATACAAAACAGGCTCTAAAAGTAATAGAAAAAAGTAATGCAAAATTATACTTATTATATATGTTGAACGATCTGATATTCCAGATAAAAATATCCCATATTCTGCAACCTTAGTATATTTATCTGTTTGTCAGTTATTACCTTGGGAGGACCCTGAGGTGGCTTGTAAAATGTCATGTAAGAATAGCTAATGTGCTAATGTGAATAGAATGTGCCTTATTCACACCTAAAGAAGGTCTTTTGTTATTTATATCGATAAGGAAGCGTATAAATATAGTTTTAATTCTATCATATTAAAACAGTATATAAAAAAGATACTCTTAAATATTTATTTGACATATGAGTGGCCTCAAATAAAAACACGCGTCTTATCATTACCGTAGACGCCCTCTTCATCGGCCTCGGGTCAACCGGCCGCGCCGCTTTAACTGGCCACAAAGCAAACGATGAGTCATCGACAGGTCACAACTCGAACGGCTATTTTGGGACAGTTTAGACAATGCCTGTTCAGTTGAGCAGGTGGTTCCGAACGTGATACATACTGTTAGTTGTCCAGTTTAGTGTTGTGATATAGTGTTTTAGGTGTCCAGATTTTTATTAAATAAACTAGCCGTTAGAATGATTCTATACTTTTATTTAGTTTAAAAAATTAGTAAAGAAAACGTACCGTAAAAGAAATGTTTTAACTTTAAAAGAAAAGCTGGATGCGATTCAGCGAATTGACAAAGACGAATCCGTGAAAAAGATATGTGACGAACTTAATGTCGGGAGGAAAAGCACTGTCAATGTTTGGTGACGTAATCGAAAATACTTACAGGATTTTTGCACTAGTGTCGAAACAGAAAAGATGTTGACGAATCGACGAACACTAAAATACCAATAAATAAGATGATTGACGATGCGTTATGGCTATGGTTTATACAGGAACGGCGAAGAGGAACTCCGATAACAGGACCACGTTTATAAGAAAATTCAATGCTTTTTTCATTCGAAACTATAAAAACAAAATAACTCAGAATTTTAAGCCAGTGATGTATGGTTAGGAAGATGGAAGAAGCAACATGGAGTAAATTTTGTAAACATTTGTGGGGAAAAATGTCCGCAGATATCGTTGCAGCAAACTAGTTTGTAATAAACTTGAAAGGTAATTAACGAAGAAAATCCTTCACCAGAACAGGTTTACAACGTTAATCAGACTGTCTGAACTTTAAACGTCTATTACAAAAACCCTTCTCTGTTGGGAATGAAAGTTCAGCTCCTGGATTTAAACTTAACAAAGAACGGGTTACACTCGCCTTATGGCAAATGCTGCTGGATCACACGAGCTCCCACTTTTTGTCATTGGGAAATCCAGAAACCACGAGCGTTTAAAAACGTAAATGATTCAACGGAAATTTTCGCACACACCCATCTGATCATGAATGGTAAGAAGCGCCGAGTATAAAATTGGTTTTCCTTACAGCGAACGTTACAAGTCTCATTCCACCTATGGAGCAAGGAGTCATAGCATGCTTAAAGAGACGTTATCGGCGCAAAATGCTTTCAGAAATTTTGGGGAGGGTGGATTTGGGAATGGAAACTTATACCAGCTGTTAATCACTGAATATTAATGATGTTATCTACATGATCGCAAAGGCGTATGATGAAATCCCTAGCACAATCTTGACGAAAAGCCTGGCCAGACATTGAAAATAGTGGTTACTAACACAGCTGAAGATGAAAATGAACAGCCCATTTTAATAATTGAAGAAGATAACAACACAGGTCTACTTAAAGACTTAAGAAAATTGAGTACTAGTAATGATCATCTTGATGAGAAAAAATGTAAATGAATGGGTGACAGGTGACGACGACCTTGAAAAAGATTTTGTAGTGAAGATGACTATCAAATAGTAGAAAAAGTCGTTGAAGAGGTAAATGAACAAGGCATTCCAGAGGACTCAGACTCAGACGATCAAGCGGAATAAATTCTGTCACGAAGAGGGGAAAAAGCACTTCAGTTGGGCGGGCGCAATGTATACTGAGCAGGAAGACCTGTCAACAGCTATAGATATGATGTTCATTAAAAAGTGGAGGGACTATGCTTATCATAAAGACGATAGAGAAGAAAACACAAAAGAAAATAACAGATTTATTTTATTATTTACTGGATATTTAATGTACTGTTTTGTTTCTGTGTCTAAAATTACCATACATCTGAAACAAAATGTAAGTTTTACTTTTATATTTTTCTTAAACAATGTAGTACAGTATTACTCAACTGTTATTAAGTATTCTATATACCACAGACTGTTCTTTAAAATATTAAAAGTAACTAGGTTTTTAGTAAAATAACCTTTTGAATGAAATAAAATATTAGTTTTTTTTTTTTACCGGTGCAGTACCATTACGTAGCTGGTACGTATACAGTATACCTATTAATGTTATGTTCATCGGACTAACCGGCCAAACCGCTTTCCGGCCGGGGGTTCGGTCCTGTAATGGCCAGTTAAGAGGGCGTCTACTGTACTAATATCTTACACAATTTATAAAATACCACATAAAGTCTGCCAACGAGTAAAGGTGTATGGGACATAACTCTATGCTGTAAACAAAAGAGACAACGTGCCGGGTCAGAACTGACTTTGTGTAATGAGCCAACTTGGCCTCTGTGTTGACTCTCTGTTGTCTTTGTGTTGACAATGTTTGTACACTTTCCTTGCTACATGCTAGCGGCATTTTTTTAACTACGAAATAAAAATAAATTTTCTCCTCATTTCTTCAAAATATATGTTTAAGTTGTTCTATTTAATGATGTACCTTTTATTTAAATTAAATATTTTATTATAGTAAAATAATTTTTAACCGCGCAAGTTATTCTAGGTTACCAAGCTAAGTATTATACTGAGCTAACATGGTACATGTGTACATGGTGATTAGTGGTAGTATAAATTTAAATTAATAAAAATTCAACTTGTGGCATGGCTGTTGGATCTTGTTATATTTTGCCTTGTATCTTCCGAATAAAAAGTACGATAACAATGCGGTTCCTATGAATTAGTAATTAATTGGACGTTTTCCTACGTACATAATTATTTCTTAAAATGTATTATTATTCCTAATTATTATTGTAACAAATTATCGAAAGAGCTTTACTTAGTGTTTTATAATTGAATGTTACATTAACATTAGTTCCATTTATTTGTTATTTATATATGTTTGTTACATTTTAAAACACAACATTTTAGACATTGGGGAACCAAGAGCCCCGATATTCTAACATACAGTACATGTACGAATTTTGTACGCGGGTATTGTCTCAAAGAGCTAAAAGAAGAAACAGTGTTAAAACCATTATTAATTCAGGTCCACTTTAAAAGCAGCGTCTGAAATAAATGAGAAAAGCTGCCTTTATTTAAGTACGATATGATTTATTTTATACACATTTATTTTAATATGTAAATTATATCTTACTTATAAATATCGAAAATGTACATATAATGCTTTTGGTTTACGGCAACCAACCAGTTTTAAATAATACTGTACTTACTTAAGGTACACATATATTGTTTTCTAACATAACAATAACTTTATAAAATAACTCTTACAATTATATTGTTTCATAATATCATGCAGGTATTATGCCTGAGATGAGCCAGAAAGTAGTATATTGTCATTGTTCCTGAACAATAAGGTATTTAAATTAATAACATTTTTTTCACGATGTGAGTAAAGCCATACGTCTAATAAAAATTTAGAGCGGCAAACAAATGGAATTAATTTAATGTGGCAATATTTGTATTTATTATAAAACACTAAGTAAACCTCTTTCAATAAATTTTTAAATAAATACGTAAACGTAACCTAAAATTGACTGTATAGTTGGATAATTTTTATGGTATCTTATTTAAGCCGAGAAATTAAACGACTTATGTTTTAACTGTATAGTAAAAACTACTTGATCTAATTTGAAAGCATGTCCACACAAGATTCACGTCCCACATAAGAGTGGTGTATATTTTTTTATTGCAGCAATAGCAGTTTATAAACAGAAATCCACCCCCCCCCCCCCCCACCCCCCCCCCCCCCCACCCCCCCCCCCCCCCACCCCCCCCCCCCCCCACCCCCCCCCCCCCCCACCCCCCCCCCCCCCCACAAAATTTTTAAACGGTTTAACTCTTAAAGATGGCACGTGAAAATTCTCTTTTTTTGTTTACTGTCCTCGTTTTTGTGTGTTTTAATTTTTCGTTTCAAAAACCCAGAAATGAAAACATATTGGGGTAAAATTTGTTTTTATGTAATCTCAAATGAAAACAATTCAAAATTTTTCATTTTCAATTAAGAGGGGTTTTAAAAATTTTAAAGTTTAATAAACGCAAAAAAAATAACACAATAAAAATTTATAAAATTTGCCTCTCAATTAAAAAATTTGAAATAAATGCCCTGTAAATAATTTAATCAAGAATGGGCAAGGTTTTTTGCACCGGTTTACCTTCGGACCCCCCCGGGCGGTGGTGCGCTCCCTCCCAGGGCCTTTACATTCCATCAAATTATTTTTATTTAAATTTAACTTTTTTAAAAAAACAAACTCCCATGGCCGGAAGAAAATTCATTCTTTTTTTTGTAAAGCCAAATTTTTTTTTAAAAAGAAATGCAATTAATTTAAAAAAAAATTTAAACATAAATTACGCTCCGTGAGAAAAAAATTAACGGAGTTTTCATTCCCTTTTTTAAAAACTATCTTTTAAATAAAGTGACAATATTTTATTAAATATAACCGTATAAAGGGGTTTGAAGCCTAAAAAGAAGGAAAACAAACAACCTATTAATTTGCGTTTATTTAAATGCAAACGTAATAAAAAAATTTCCCCAAAAAAAACACACACACAAAAAGAAAATGGTCAAAATACTTTGACTTAGAGTCGGCAAAATCCGTAGAATAAGCACAACCCCTGGCTTTTTACTATAATTAAACATATTCTTCGAAAAAAAATATATACGCTACCAAAGTAGGGGGGGTAAAATTTTATCAAAAAATTTTTAAATAAAAAAAAGATAACAAATTTAATATGAAACGAAAATTTTTTAACAAATATTCTTGTTTTACAAATTAAACCCCGACTATAAAAATTTATACACAATAAATAACTTTAATATAAAGGTCAAATACTTGATAAAGAACAAAAAGTTTTTAAAAAATTACTCAGGTCCCTAAGTTACTAAAAGGTATACGTTTAGAGACCTGCCTTTTACTAATTCAGTGAATTTGGCGAATAAAACTAAAAGATCATGGCGAATTCATTTATTTTTATACAAATACATTTCCTTTAAAAAAACTAAAACATCCCCCTAATAAAAGTTTTTTCTCTTTTATTACTTCTTACTGCTTGACAAAAAAATTTTAATAAACAACGGGGTTTATTTAAAAAACGGTTTTATCTAAAATAAAAATTAAACAAAATATTTTTTTTTAAAAAAACTTTAGCAGTAATTGTCAATACGGAAATTAGGAATAAGTTTTAAAAAGAAGAATGGTTATTAAGAAAATTAAGGCCCATTGGGCAAATTTAAATCTTTCAAACAAATTTGGGAACCAGATTGACGAACGACCACCCCCTGATACAAATTCTGTCAGTACGGCTGGGACAGTAATAAATGATTCCTGTAATTGATTATTGACAATTTTCTGCGACTGTCCAAAAGTCAACTACTATGCCTTTCAAAGACTTTAAAAATAACTCCCTATTTTTTTTGCATGAATAAAAAATTTTTTTTGAAAACTTAAAATTAAAAATTTATTACCCCTTTTAGTTAAAGTTTAAAACAGTGTTTAACTGAAATTTTTTGGGAGGGAAATTTAAGTTAGGCTCCTTTCCACCTTTCGCTTATAAGCGCTAAAATCGACATGTCCCTACACTTTGTTTTGAACTGAGTCCATCTCAACGAAAAAGGTCCCGAAAACGGAGGCGATGAAACTAAATCGACTCTTTATTGTTCAACAATATTTTTTAAATAAATCAATTTTAATGATTGGACTGGTAGACAATTCTCATATTTTCTTTTTTTTGTAAAAAACTATTTTTAATTGATTCCAAACATCTAAAAATTAGTAAACAATGGGGGACCTTTTTATGATTAAGGAAACAATTTTTCAATGGCTATCTGCCAATAGGTTTAATTAAATAATTCCCTTAAATATAAAAAGTAAAATGTGTTAATTTTCCTTAATTTTATCAAAGGTTTTATCATAAAAAAATTTTGGCAAAAAGTTGAATGGTACTATTAATTTTTTAGGGGTTTTTTTCCTTTAAAATACTATTATTTAAAAATTGGAGAATTATAAATTCAAGGAACCCCAAGAACAAGACTTTCACACAAAAAAACAAAAAAAAACAAGACCGTGGAGAAACTGAAAAAAATAAAAAAAAATATCGAACCAGCCGAAAGGGGTTTTTTAATCCAAATTTTAAATTTTCCACTAATAAAAGGGGCTTATAACCGTTTGGGGCCACAAAAACCGTTTTAAAAAAAAAAAAAAAATCTTTTGGCCTTAGCCCAAAAAGCAACCTTTTCTGGTTTTTCCTTAAAGGCTAATAATTTTTTAAAAAACCATAAAGTAAATCAGGTTTGGAACTTATGGACATTTTATTTTTGTCACCTTTAAAAGAGCAAAATGCAATAGTCTATACGGGGGGTTCCAAAAAGAGGTAAACCTAAAACATTCAAAAAATTTTAAGCTTTTAAAAAAAAGTTTTTTTAGGGGGTTTTTTTTTAATTGGCTTTAAAAATTTTCTAAGGGGTTTAACAAACATCCTTTTACAGAATGGCGCCCCTGAAAAATTTGCGTAAAACCTCACATTAAAGCCTTTAAGTAAAAAACCTACATATATTATTTTTTAAACAAATCAAAAAAGTAAATTTAAATAAGTTTCAAAATTTCCAACACTCAAACAACCAAAATTACTGTTTGTGAATTAAAATTTTTGTATTTATTTTTAATTATAATCCCATGCTGGAAAATAAAGAAAGGAGATCAGAATTCTCACACCCTTGAAGATTATAACGTAGACAAAGGGTTTTAGCCTGTCAAAGTTATAACATACCATTTAAAATGTGTTAGAAACATTGCATCATTTGTATTCACTCTCTAAGTATACCCTTCACGGTTAGATGGAAACCATCAACACGTTGTTTGCATAACACAAAAATGTTATTGAAGATTAATATTTTGTTCATAAATAATAGATAGATGGATAGATATTTAGTTTAATTTCTCATCGGGTTTTTATCTAAATACGGGTTATATTATAAATTATTATTTTCATTTAACGGTTTAAGCTGTTTATTTTTCATTTTAGGAAATAGAATTTCATATAATGTTCTAATTGAAGCCAAAAATTTCTCGATAATGGTGCTTAAAACATTAAGTATAGATTTATATTTAAAATTCTTATATACATATTTTTTAATTACGAAAAAAATTTAGTAAAAATAAGTATTTTTTAAAAGTAGCATATATACTTAAAAACCTGATTACGGTTTGACAGCTATGGCCCAAAACTTTATACTAATTATTAAAAAGGGCTATCAATCTATATACTTGTTTCTATATTAAAACGAAATTTTAAATTTGCTTTTCAATCAAACAATAGCTCGAAAAAAAACAAAATTAAAAGATTAACTCTTAGCTTTAAATTTATTTACACTGTAGCGATGTTGATCTAATACATTTGTGTAAATTGTAAGTAACTTGGTTTTAAATACGCAGATTTGACAAATTTGAAACATTTTCTTATTTTATGTTCGTTTTTAAGACTTAAATTGAAAATTTAAATTGCGTATAATACATAAAAAAAGTTATGGGCTCTTTTTTTAACCTGATTAATCATATAAAAATATTTCTTAAAATTGCTTTTAAAGTACTTTTTTAATATTATGAAACATACTTGAAGCCTAACCTTGTGTAATTACATACTTAAAAACTTAAATATTTATTTTGATTAGTCCCAAATACCTTTTAAAAAATTGAAAGAGAGCAAAGAAACCTCCTAAAAACAATATTTTTATAGATACACAAACTAGACCTACTATAAATAATTACAAATAATCATAAAATGTTCTATTTATATACATTAATCTAACTCTTTTTAAATACTCTTTGTTTAAAAAAACATAAATCTTATAATAAAACAGAAACTTTTAACAAAACCATTCTCTATATTTCTTTAAAATTAAGACATTTTCAGGGGGTAAAAAAATATAGGACATATCAACAAAAATAATAAACAAAAGGAACCATATGTTCATAAAACTATGAATTAAGTAAAAGATAAACTTTTTTGCAAAAATTAAAATACAAGGAATATACAATTATAAATTCAATGTGTAGTTAAATGAATAATTTAATAAATAAAAAAATTAAATTGTAGCCTAAGGATAATTTATATCTACAATAAAAACCTAATCCATACCTTAAATTTAGACCACCCGGAAATGTTTCGTTTTAGGAAACCCCATTTAAAACTAAAGAAACCAAAATTTGGGCAAATACATTTGAAAAAAAAAATTGGTTTACTCTTTAATTTTTCGTTAATTTAAACAAAAATTTGCGTGTTGACACTTTTTAAAAGTGAAATACACTACACAAAAAACAAAAAATTAATAAAAAAAATCAAAATGACAACCAAAAGTTGAAAAGTTTTATAACAATTCCAACGGAAAATTAGTTTCAACAAAATCCGCGAATGCAAAAGTGATCACGGCCACTTTTAAATGTTTGGCGCCCCCAGGCTTGTGCAAGCGATTCTTTAAAGTGGTCGTGCTCGCTATTTGTTGTTAAATTTTAAAGAGAAATGAAACCTTTTGGGAATTTATATAAAACGTTATATTTTTAAAATGTTATAACCTATGTAAAAACAGCTGATACCTATCAAATGACAAAATTTACTGCTGCCGCTTGGGGCAAGCGTAACTAAAAATCGGTCGGGGCTCGCCAATTTCTTGAAATATAATTGCAATAAACTTTTCAAATAGTTAGATCCTAGTATATTTTTCATAACCCATAATGATTTTTTTTTTATTTGGCTAAAAATTTTAACGGGCGCCATTTTTTTAATTTGATAAATTTCAAATTTTCTTTAATTCTTTATTAAACCTAGGGTGCTAAATTTAAATTTCTATGATAATTGTTTTAAAGATAATAATATTTTTAAAAATAAACATAAAAAAATTTCCGGCTATTTACTAAACAAGACATTTTCGACCTTTTTAAAAAAAAATTTTTTTTAGATAAATTTTAATAACAAATAATTTACTAACCGAATTTAACCTCAAAGCCTTGATGAAGTTTGTAATTGTACCAACATAACACAACAATAAAAGTAAACGTGAGATAGGTTTCCCGTGAACAAAAGTTTCCCCCATGGAAAACGTACATCCATTCCCCCAACCCGGAAGAAGTCTTTTTAAAAAAACCCTTTACTTAAATCAGTTATAAAATTTTCGTCGTATTCACAATCATTGTATATAAAAAGGGTTCTAAATTCTACTGAATAATCCAAAATTTTCCAAAACAAAAAAATCTTGAATTCTAGTTAAAAACATTAACGACTGGAATTTTTAAGGGGACTTGCCAACTGGACCAGACATTTTTTATTAAGGGAGGGTTTGAGTTCTCAAATTATATTCTCATTAGGGGATTTCAAAACTAATTTATAGAAACTTGTATTATTTGATGACATATTGGTATTTAATGAATATTAATTACTTAGCCTTATTAAAGATTGATATAGAAAGAATGTTTTTAATTTTTAAATTATTGTTAAACAATTTATAAGAATGTATTTTAACGTCAATTTTTCATTTGATATCGTTTTAAAACGGGATGGCAATAATAATTTCCAAATTTTGCTTCTATTGTTTAATAAGCAAGTGAGATTGGAAAAAACCTTTAAAAAAATTTACATTCTGCAAAAATTTGAACAAACGTAACTGAAGTGACGCGCGGGCCGCACAAGCTGTTTCCCGGCAAACCCCATAAAGAAGGGGGGGCTGTAGGTCCAACACATTAGTGTCATAACTTTATGACCTGGCGCTTGCCCAGTTTGCGTGTCATGGAACCCCGAACGGGCCTTCTTTTTATAGTTTTTTTTTACATTTAATACAATGGCTCGTAAAAATATAAACAAAATAATACAACTTTAAGATCACAAAACTCTACAGAAAATATTGTATTACAAACAAAGATTAAGAACTCACATTTTATGTTTAAATATTTTTACTGCTAGTGTTTTTATACTGCCCATTTAATACGTTTTTTCAAAAATATAAAATATATCCATATAGCAATGAAATAAATTCGACAAAAAAGCTGCAAAATGTTTGTTTAATTTATAAATTAAGAGGGTATACTTTAAAAATTTAAAAAAATCCTTACATTAACTAAAAAATAAATCTAAGTAAAGAAGCATAGCTATCCTTTAAACTAAATAAAAATTGGTTTACATTTATTTACGGTTTTAAATTTAATTAAATTTTATTCTTTTTTAAAATTATTATAAAAATATTTCATTACTATAGTCTCACCTTAGCACCCTAACAAAAACTATTTAAAGTGGGTCGCAGCTTATAGAACACATTGGATTGTCCCTTTTTTTAATACAATGAGTAAAAAATTTTTGGTTTAAAACTATTTTAAATATTTAATTTAATTTGGGAAAGCAGATTTAAATTTTATGTTAGAACCTATCGACAGACCGATAACACGTTTTTAAAACCAAAATTTTTTTTTTTTTTTTTTTAAAAAAAATAATTTTTTTTTTAAAAGGGAAAGGGTTAAAAAAAAAAAAAAATTTTTTTTAAATTTTTTAAAAATTTTGGAAAACCCCCTTTTTTTTCCCCCCCCCTTTTTAAAAAAAATTTTTAAAAAAATTTTTTCCCCCCTTTTTTTAAAATTTTTTTTTCCCCCTTCCCCAAAATTTTTTTTAAAAAGGTTTTTTAAATGTTTTTTTTTTTAAAAAATTTTTCTTTTTTTAAAAAAAAAATTTTTTTTAAAAAAAATTTTAAAAAAATTTTTTTCCCCCTTTTTTCCCTTTTTTGGGGTTTTTTTTTTTTTTAAATTTTTAAATTCCCTTTTAAACCAAAAAAAAAAAAAAAATTTTTTTAAAAAATTTTTTTTTGGGAAAAAAAAATTTTAAAAAAAAAATTTTTTTTTTAAAAAAAAAAAAATTTTTTTTTAAAAAAATTTTTTAAAAAATTTTTTAAAATTTTTTTTTTTTTTTTAAAAAAAAAATTTTTTTTTTTTAAAAAAAAATTTTTTTTTTCAAAAAAAAAAAAACCCCCCCTTTTTTTTTTTAAAAAAAACCCAAAATGGGGTTTTTTTTTTAAAAAAGGGTTTTTTTTAAAAAATTTTTTTTTTTAAAAAAATTAAAAAAATTTTTTTAAAATTTTTAAAAAAAAATTTTTTAAAAACCCCCCAAATTTTTTAAAAATTTAAAAAGGAAAAATTTTTTTTTTTAAAAATTTTTCCATTTCAATTTTTTTAAATTTTGTTTTTTTTTTTTTTTTTTTTTTTTTTTTTTTTTTTTTTTTTTTTTTTTTTTAAAAAAAACGGGTTTTTAAAAAAAGGGGGAAAAAAAAATTTTTTAAAATTTCCCCTTTTTTTTTGTAAAAAAAAGGGCCTTGGAAAAAAATTGGGGGAAAAAAAAACCGGGGCCCCAAAAAAAAACAAACAAAACAAAAAGGGAAAAAGGGAAAAAATTAACAAAAAGAAAAAAAAAAAAAAAGTAAAAAAAAAAAGGGAAATTTTTTTTTTTTTAAAAAATTTTTAATAAAAATTTAAAATTTTTAAAAAAAAAAAATTTTTTAAACCAATTGAAAAAAAAAATTTTTTTGGGGGGTTTTTAAATTTTTTTTAAATTTTTTTTTTTTTTAAAAAAAAAAAAATTAGCCCCCTTTTTTTTTTAAAAAAAATTTTTTTTAAAAAAAAATTTTTCCCCAAAATTTTTTAAAAAATTTTTAAAAGGCCCCCTTTTAAAAAAAACCCCCCCTTTTTTTTTAAAATTTTTAAAAAAAAAAAATTAAAAAAAAAAAAAATTTTTAAAAATTTTGGTTTTTTTTTTAAAACGTTTTAATTTTAAAAAAAAGGGGAAAAAAAAATTTTTTAAAAAAAATTGGGGAATAAATTTTTTTTTTTTTTTAAAAAAAAAAATTTTTTTTTAAAAAAATTTTTTTTTAAAAAAAAAAAAAATTTTTTTTTTTAAAAAAAATTTTTTAAAAAAAATTTAAAAATACAAAAAAAAAAAAAAAAAAATTTTCCAAAAAAATTTTTTTTTTTTCCCCCCAAAAAAAAAAAAAAAAGGGTTTTTTCCCCCCGGGGGGGTTTTTTAAAATTTTTTTTTTAAAAAAATTTTTTAAATTTTTTTTAAAAAAAAAATTTAACCCTTTTTTTTAAAAAAAAAATTTTTAAAACTTTTTTTTTTTAAAAAAACCCCAAAAAAAAAAAAAAAAAAAAAAATTTTTAAAAAAAAAAAGACTTTTTTAAAATTTTGGAAATTAAAAATTTTTTTTTTGGGGGGGAAAAAAAAAAAAAAGGAAAAAAAAATTTTAAAATTTTTGGGAAAAAAAAAATTTTTAAAAAAAAAAAAAAAAAAAAATTTTTTTTAAACAAATTTTTTTAAATTTAAAAAAAAATTTTTTTTTTTTTAAAATAAAAAAAAAAAAATTTTTTGGGAAAAAAATTTGAAATTTTTTAAAAAATTTTCCAAAAAATTTTTTAAAAAAAAAAAAAAAATTTTTTTTTTTTTTAAAAAAACAAAAAAAATTTTAAAAAATAAAAAAATTTCCAAAAAAAAATTTTTTTTTTAAAAAAAAATTTTTTTTTTAAAAAAAAAAAAAATTTTTAAATAATTTTTTCCAATTAGAAAAAAAAAAATTAAAAAAAAAAAAATTTTAAAAAAAAAAAAAAAAAAAAAAAAAAAAAAAAATTTTAAAAAAAAATTTTTAAAAAAAATAAAAAAAAAAAAAAAAAA